>NW_020438858.1:642152-672482 GCF_000699045.2 Agrilus planipennis | reverse complement strand
AAATAATGATAATATTTTTTATGATCGTAATGCTGTTTTTCATATGCAACCCATTTTACAAAATCTTTAACCGCTGCAACACCGCCATCTGCCAGGTGTAGTCACTACTATTTTGACAGGAGGAGTTAACACCGCATGGTAATATCATTGAAAAATAGGGCATACCCTTTGTGTATCTATTATCTATGGGCAAAACTAAAAAAAAGTAGTAAAAACAAAAAGTGTAGTTCTAGTGGTTTTGATTAGTATTAAATCGTAAATGTAAAACTTTTGTATGGATTAAAATTGTTGCTGTTGATGTACTGCTGTGTTTTTCAACATGAACTTCTCTTATTGTGATATAGTGATTTCTACATGCTTAACTGTAATATTTACGATATTAGGTGTTAATTATCAACTTAATGTTTTACTCATTAATGGATATTTCCTTACATTTTACGTTGTCGCCGTATTTATAATAGCGGCTTGGACCGCTTTTGTATCATTACAGTCATTGTTGAGAAAAACAAAACCAGTTGGAATAAAAATTGAAGAATTGAGTTTTACAATTGCTATCAGTATTATTTTCGAGACGCTTGTAAGTAATTTATCAAATGAAAGAAAAGAAAATAAGCAACAACTTATTAAGAAAGGACAAAAATTGACCATACAAAAGATACACCTTAATAACGAAGACAAAAACAAAGAAACAAATCTAGACATACAAAATTCTATAGAGTACCGTATTGAGGAATTCGTTGTTGATGTTGAAAATCGTTTTATAATTAAGTGGTATAAGTACATATCTTATGATAATAATTTTCCTTCTGAAACTAGAAAACTACTTGATGAAATTGTAAGAAGATTTTTGCAAGTTGTTGTACAGGTTGATAACAAAAAACTTTCCTATGGTATTCTAACATTAGTTTTAAATCATGTTAAAGAATTTCGTAAAACTGTTAGAAGAGTTAAACGAAATGGTGGCACTGTTGAAGAGATGTACAGGTAAAATCCTCTTTTTCTTTTAACAATTCAGTAAATCATTTGCTTTATCAAAGCATTATTTTTACTTAAAGGTACAATCATATCAGTAGCAAATCACCGGAAGCTAGAGAAATGTACGTTCACCGTTTAACAACAGACGTTTTAAAACAGTTTATAAATTGGGAACTTTACTGTTCTCTACCTTGCAAGATACTGGTATCTGTTTTAGCAAAAAAGCTAGTCATGTACATGTTACATTATGTCTCTTTGCCTGGCCTCCTAAATTATAAAATATTGCAAACTTGTTGTGAGAAGTACAAGGATTACGATTTGATTAGGCATTCGTCCGTTAAACTTTCAGATATAAATTTCCAAAACGAAGACGATAATAAATCGGATAGTATTTCAATGTCAGAAAGTCAAATTGCAAATTCACAAATTGACACAAATACTAATCCTGAAGGAACTGACAAAAATAATGCTCGTGTAGCTGATGAGGTAGACAGTACCACGCATTTTAAAAGGTCCAGTACATCCGAAGCACATCTCCATGAAAAAGACGAAATTAAAGATAAAGTAAAAATACACCGACACTTATTACTGTTGACCTTTTTGTTAATGAAAATGATTTTTATTTCTTAGGAATGTGACGAAGCAGCAGCACAACTTTCGAACTTAAGGCAATTTAAAAAGAGCGAACCAGTAAAAATTTATAAATCTAAACCGACCAATAGAACATGGAGAAACTCTCGCGATCTACAGTGTATCTCACTAGGTGAAGATCTGCTAGAAATACAAAACGTTACAGAAGCAAACTCAGAAATTCAAACACTAATTGACAGGAACTTACGGAAGGAAAATGTTATTGGTATGAATAATATTAAATTGCTATACTCACTTAAGTTCCATTTATGTTTCCACTTGTAAATGTAATATACAGCATTTTTTAATTAGTTAATTGACGGGCTTATCCTATTTTTGTATACATTGTTTTACAAGTTACTCATTCTAATAAAAAAAAAAAAAAAAANCGTTACAGAAGCAAACTCAGAAATTCAAACACTAATTGACAGGAACTTACGGAAGGAAAATGTTATTGGTATGAATAATATTAAATTGCTATACTCACTTAAGTTCCATTTATGTTTCCACTTGTAAATGTAATATACAGCATTTTTTAATTAGTTAATTGACGGGCTTATCCTATTTTTGTATACATTGTTTTACAAGTTACTCATTCTAATAAAAAAAAAAAAAAAAACAATTGTAACTGAATTTATTCCAATATTCGACAAATTTGTTTTGAACAATGCTGCCGTCTACTGGGGTAAGTATAAATTGAAAATCTATGATTAGGGAAAATCCCCACCCTTTTATATGTTATTTTAATAGGTATATATAAGTTCCTAATTTTACCACTAGTAATCTTTGGTGGTTACTCTAGTAAATGGATGCATCGACCGAAACAAAGTCGAATATTCTGTGAAACATTACCATTGTTTTCTTTTGTTTTTTGTTGCACAGTCAAAAGTTTAAAACTGTATTAATCTATTCCTATTTTATATTTTGTGCTTTCAGAAAACCTTCCGCTTTTACCGACTGTCTATAGCCCCACTTCTATTTTATTTTTTGTTCCCGTAGCAGTAATTTCTGTGCCGCGTTTTTCTAAACATGTTTCGCTTTTTAATTTAGCGTCGTTTAAACGAGAAGAATCGACAGAATCCGCGTGGAACGGTCGAGAACAGTTGTATGCGCCTTCCAAAACTAATTTAACGGCGAATTGTGCGAAAGCCATGACAAACACCTCTGCCATATTATCTAACACCATAAAACCTATAGGTAATTTATAAAACGTGCATAATGTACTTTTTAAATTAATATTTAAGCAGTCGTACTTCAGAGTACGTCGATAATTAGCAATATCGCTTTAGGAAACGTGACGGCACATACACTGCACAACATGAAGGAATTTCAGCAAAACACTGTCAATACTGTGGTAAGACCTGTTTCACAAGCTACAACGAATGCTATGCTCAAAATTGAAAATTTTCAGGTATTTTTTTTGTGATAAATGTTTTGTCGTGGCATGTTGTAGTATTTTTTTAATTTTATTGTGTGATGATTCTTCCATCAAAGAAATACAATATAAAACATACAAATCAAGGTGACAATACAGATCCAAAACTTTCATAAAACAGTTACATTAATTTAAACCTACACATTTACAATTAATTAACTACTAACTTATATAAACACTTTCCTGAAAGCTTTCAATAGAAATAACTGTTTTATAAAAAAGCTTGTCGCTGTAAATTTTTTGCGTTATTTGCAGGTGTTCTATACATATAAATAATTAACGAATTACAAAAATTTCCTATTGTAATAAATTTTAAAACGAGTGTTTTTTTAAATAGGATGAAGCCGCTGGCGTTGTAGAGGGGATTTTGGATTTTGGTATGGCAGGTTTAAGAAAAGGTTTGCGATTAACGGGTCTGCCGGATAATTTTTCCGAATTGACTAACAAAAATAAAAACGAACACAAAACCGAACAGACGAAAGACGATGCCAAAATGACCCATAAATTAACAAAAGCGCCGCGTTTAAAATCAGTAGAAGAAAAGCTAAAACTTACCGGCAACGAAAGTGATTTTGAAGAATCCGTTTGGATAAATCCGTTAAAGGAATCCCCAAATTATGATGGAAATATTTTGTTGGTAAGTCCGGTATTTTAAAACTGTTGATTGCCCTTAAAATTTTTATCATTCAGGAAAAAACGCCTGAAACTGAAAATTGTAACAAGATCAACAACAAACTTACTATCAGACAAGATATTCCGCAAATTGCAGAAGATGTATTACTTATTAACGACAGTCCTGAGCCTGAGTACGAAGAGGCCGCAGATTTTGCAACAACTATTGCAAAGCTTCGGTCTTTGCTACAACAGAAATCATCCGAATCTGGTATAAGCACACCATCGTTAAGTCCAATGTGAGTTATTAGTAGTTGAATTTCCATTTTACTATTATGTAATTAAACTAAGGTTATATGACGAGTTTCATAAACCGTCTGACGAGGGCGGTAATGTTGGAGAGGTGATTGCTATTCAGAATGAACAAGATATTGCAAGAGTCGATGGGACTATGCCCAGCTTGTATAAATTTTGTGCTCGTACAGCAACCGGTGTTTTCCAAAACACACTCAACACAATCAAAACAGCT
Source organism: Agrilus planipennis (assembly GCF_000699045.2). Lineage (NCBI taxonomy): Eukaryota > Metazoa > Arthropoda > Insecta > Coleoptera > Buprestidae > Agrilus > Agrilus planipennis. The sequence continues at coordinate 668,301 of NW_020438858.1, read as the reverse complement.
CTTCCTGGAACTGTCAATGAAACAACCCAAGACATACACAATTCGGCTATAGATAATTGGACGTTTGTAGAGGTCGATTCATTTGTGAGTTAGTCTAGACATTTTCTGATACTTAAAGGCATCTATTTGTTTGTTTGTCTGCAGAGTGATGATTTTCAATCGAGAATGGAAAAGCTGATATCCGAAAGACGAGCATTTTGTACGATCGATACAGCTTACGAGGCAATCAATTCGTTGGACGTTGCGGATCAACCAGGGACCACCTGGTCAGCAGCAGCTGGACTAGAGCTGCTTGACGGTACTCACCTTTTACAGTGTCTATTCAATAAATTTATGTAATATTATTTTGTAGATGAACCTGATGAATTTACTTATCACATTCCTGTAACAAAATCGTTTATTGATATTATTTGCGAAGTTCTCTTCGATTCTAATAATTATATGACGCAAGAAACTACTGTTAGAATATTCCTATTGTTGTTGGGAACAACTTGTGAGAATTTTTTTAACTCTCAATCGGAAACGTTACTTCACAGCATTAACAAATTTGTCGGAAAATTACCCAACAATTCCGATGATAGTGAATTAACCATTGAACTGGATGAAATGGTTCAATGGTGCATTGGATGTATGCCAAGTAAGTTAAAAAGTACGTATGTATATTTGTATATATTAAGAAAAAATTAAGTTGGAGGTAAAAAATATTTTATTACTGCAAACGGCGCCTAAGTTTTGGGTTGTTCTATGTAACAGGCGCCTTCAAGGGTACAGCAGTGCAACCCTAAAGAAACCTTGTCAGTAAAGCCAAAAGTAGGTGATGTTTGAGGTAATAAAACAATTTTTACCTCCAACTTAGCCTTGATTTTTATAATAAAACCCTGAAAAGGAAAAGAACTGGAACAGTAGTATAAAACATACTAATATTTTTAAGCAAGTTTTTTATTAACTATTTTTTTAGGGTATCTTCCAAAACTATTTGGCGATAAAGCGTTACAAGCCGCTTTGAAACTGTTATTGTCGTCATTTCAAAGTCAAAAGATAAATCAACACCTTCTTATTCAAATTTTTGATTTGTGCGCTTTAGAATTAATTTTGGCCAATAACAAATTTACTCCAGCATATTCCGCTTAAGTTTTTTATGGTTAATTTAAGCTAGACATAATAATGTGTATTTACCAAAGATTTGCTTTATTCTATTAATTATTTGTTGAGTTTATTATTTTGGTTTGTTTTCGTTTGAGTAATGTACCATATTTGAGACTATTTCATAGGTTTCCTACGTTTAAAATAAAATAACCCTGCTAAAATACTTACTTGCTGATAATCGTGTCAAAAAAAATACTAAATTTGGCTTCAGGTTTTTTTTTAATGATGCTTTGAAATGTTACTGAATCATTTGCAAAGGTTGTAGTTTAGAAACGAAGTAGTTACGAATAATTATTTTCCCTTTTTATTTCCTTCTTTTTCCGAACAAAGCGGAGGTCGTTTGACTTTTTTCCTCTTTGGAAGTATTAAGCTTTCTTTTGGACAGACTTTGCTTTTCTCATGCGTCGGTGGACACTTGTTGTCTTCTTCCTAGAATAATGACTGTGTATTATAATTATAATTGGAATATAGAAAAATCAATCAACGTCACCTAGAGTTCCGTACTGTATTAAATACATTACTTATAATTAGCATAAACGTTTTGAAAACGTATACTTCGTTTTACCGACTGTATTCAAGATTATTTTGCAGTATTTTGTAACAAGATAAAAAGTTTGTAAAATTAATTTCTAGAAATCTATATTTTCGTTATGGTTTTGGCTATGACAAATGGTCAGATGTCTCATTATAAAGTACAAAACCCTAAATGTTTGACAAGAATATTTACCAAATATAGCTGATGTTGTAAAGTTGCTAATGAAATTGCCCGTTCCTGAAGCAAATAACGAATAAATCAATGAAAAAGCATAAATATGTTTGAAAATCATTGTAAAGAATACCTCAACAAGTGATGGAAAAGGTTCGCCTTCATTAGTTGATTGATCGCTATCGATAATACTGTGCAAATGAAGAGGATTAGGTTTGAGTATTGTATTTGGTAAGCATTCACTACATCCTCCTCCTGTTGGACAATCCTTTATTGGTGACTTTATTTTGCGTTTTGGACAAGGTGTATCAGTGTCAATTTGTTTGATTGGTGGTGGGTTTGGAAAGGGAAATTTACGAATTTTGCCTTTTTTGACACATTCATTTTTACTCTTATTTCTCAGGCCCATTTCCACGTGAAATGAGGAATCCAACATATACTCTTCCTTGTTCATATTTGAACACTTTTTCTTACAGTCGTCTTGTTTCCTTTTTTCGGGTTTTTTCTCCTTTTTGTCTTTGTTACATTTCGGTGGTTCAGGTTTGCATTTTGGTGGCGGTGGTTTGCAAGGTTTCTAAAATATTGAAACGAAAATAGTTCAAGTTGATAGTAAATTACATTTTAATATTTTAACGACTGTCGCCGATAGGAGAATAAATAAAAACGAACCGTTGTAAATTACCTTATCAAGTTTCATTGTGGAACATATATTGAAAATTTCATTTTCATTTGTTGTCAGCACACTGCCACTGCTGCCCTAAGAGAAATCGCCGTTAAGTTACATGTACCTCATCTTTTTTTTTCCATTAATATAAAACAATATCTTACTAAAAACAGACCCGAGAGGGACATGCAATGAAAAATATATAATAATGATACGATATCTTATTAAAAGATATATAGACACCACTAGGAACGGCATACCATTGTAAGACAATATTTTTTTCAATGTCTACCTATCTGATTTGTTTTTGAGTTAAAAATAATATACCTTTATGACAAAGGTGGAGCAAAGGGGATTTCATTTGTCCATTTAACAGAAAAAAAGTTCGTTTTTATGGAAGTCAAAGTTTTCTCTGCTTCTATTTATTAATTTATTATTAAATGTTGACCTGATAATATGTTTTATTTATAAAGATATAAATTGCAAATGAAACCCAGTACAAGATTTTTTATCAATAACAGAAACAGGGCAATTATTTATACAAATACAAAAAATAGGCATTTTCGTATGCACCTTGAATGTAACACCATTCGTGCATTTTTTTAGTTGCGCACGCGTGAACCGTGTAGTCTGTCGTTCCGCACTATTTTTTGAGCCTAGAATGTTGAGACCTGTTACATTCTACAATACAGTATACATATCTGCGACCTGCGTAAACAGTACAATATAACTATATTGCTGAATTGATATTGAGTACACAGTATTTTCGTAATAGAAGAAAATTAAAGATTGGTAGATTATGAAAAAAAATATTGTTATCCTTAATAATTCTCACGTTTTTAAACGTTGATTCATTCGTAGTCGAAACTTGTGTCGAAAACTTCCGCGTCTTACAGTCGTTTTGTTGCTTTCTTGGTTTTTTGGGATGTCGAAAATGTGGAAATTCGTCTGAAACAATGAACCGTCGTTTACGTAGAAACACTTAATTTGAATTTCTAAGTAAATATGTTAATTATTAAAAGTCCGCTCGAAAATAAGATGGCAGTTACGTACCCACGTATTCGAAGTAGGGGTGTTTATCTGGTGTCCAAGGGCACAATTTGCACTCGGATGGCTTGTCAATGACTTCCTCCACGCACTTCTCACTGTAAGAAGGATAAGGGGCTTCTTGCTTGCAGCACGTTGAATCATCTAAGGGTGGCTTGCATGACTTTCGCGCCGGAGGATCGCAGCACGGTGCGATCATTTTACGGCATTTCTCGTTGTCTTTTTTGCATTTATTTGTATTCTTTTTATTGCTCGAATAATATCGCACTACAGAATTGTCTTTATGCGGAGGGCCACTGCTCCAGTATCTCTATAAAATTAATTTGATAACTCGTGAAACGTGATTAAAAGAGCACCAAAAAACGAATAAATTACCTGAAGTGGCGTTGGTTGTATTTCGATTATTCTTTTATAATGTTTAGCAACATTACAGTTAAAGGCAGATGTAGATGCCGCCTAAAAAATAGTTTTAACTGTAGCCACCAATTCTAATCGATTATTAAATTTCAAAATATTACAACAAAATGATATACACATAGCACAGAATAGAAAGTTGCCAGTTAAAAGAGAATGGATCGCATACTTGTGAAGATTCAGAATTTGAAATGGGAGAATCTTGTGTTTCCAATTCTTTTGCATACAATGTATCACTTTCAAACGGGTTAATATTTGGACGAGAAAGTTTAATAACGGTTTCAGACACAATTTTTCTCAAGTCACTTGAATAAACAAATTTAGTAGAAACTAGAGTTGAAATAGATTCATATTCTTACCTGGCATCATCATTTCTTAATCCATTGTCATGTATAAACTTACACGAAATAACTTTCTGAGAAAGTGAAATTGGTTTTTTGTACAACTAAAATAAAGTAAAATAAAATGTCAGTACTGATCAAATAGAACTTGATAGATTTAAAAACAGAAGAAGAAATGTCTTCAGTAATGGTTAACTTGTTTATAAAGTGCAATTTTAGTAAATAGTTGTTTCAATTAAGGGACTGACTTTTTTCTACTACAATAGATTATAAAGCTATGCTTTCAGCTTTGATATCTTTTACTAGATTATGGAATTAACTCTTTAACTTACATTTTTGGCAATATCACAACAAATTTTGCAAAGTCCTAAAGCCATTGCCTGAGTATCAACTCATAACCAAACTGTCATGATGTAAACAACATTCCTATGGAAATATTTTTTATTTTTTGAGTACTTGATTTAATTAACAGCCAGCAAATATAATATTTTCATTACTATATATATAATACAGATACTTACTAGAACCCTTTTGCTATTCAAGGTTATTATTTTTATCATAACATTTCTGCAACCCCAACAATTTCTTTTTATACAATGTACAAACTATTATTGCATTAATTTTTTTTTAAATTAAGGACGGTGAAAGGTTTTTATCTAAAGCGTTTTCGTAAATTTGCTTTGGCAAGTTTGTTGATTTGGACAACGAATCATCTGATAAAAGTCTTTCAGTTCTGGTATCAATCACTGGTGCTGTAATCAAAAATATGAGAGATTTTAATTCAAAATTTACTCGATTCTTACCGCTATATGGCGTATACTTTCGAGAGAAAATGCTTTCTACATTGTAACCTACAAAACCAACTATTGCTGCAAAAGGTAAAGTAATGTACGGAGCATAATTACGAGCGGCTCGAAACATTAATTGCCACCACATTTTGCGATTTTAATTGTAGGTCTGCACGGCACAGATATAGAAAACAATAGCTAGAAAATATTTACAATTACTTTGTAATACAAAAAAAAAAGTTGGAACCTAACCAAACTTTGAGTTTACCCTTTTTTGTTCCCTGTTGGTCTCATAGATATGTAGTTAGTTCATAGATTGTTGCAGTTAGTGGCGGCGTTACTTTTTTTTCGCAAGGATATTAATAAATAGTGAAAACAAGACGTATTAGTATACCTACTACTAGGTATATTATTATTTGTAGGCTAATGAAACTCGAACATTTGCGAGAGAACGTCAGTTGCATTTATAAATGTCAATTTAACAACAAATATGAAATTTATTTTGTCATTTACTTTCAACAACTATTTACAAAATTTTTTAATTTAGGTAATATATAAAAATGCCCTATCAGCTTTAAATGGATCAATTGAAATATTTCGTATCTGGCGGGTGTGGTGGTATTTTTGCAGTGTTAGTAGGCCACCCTCTGGACACAGTAAAGGTACGATTGCAGGCAGGTGCTACTGACTCGTCTGGAAAACCCCTGTACGCAGGAACGATGGACTGCATTCTTAAAACTGTACAAAAGGAAGGACCACTTGGCCTATATAAGGGGATGTCGGCACCTCTGGTAGCTATCGCTCCTATATTCGCGGTTTCTTTCTTCGGCTACGGCCTTGGCAGGGGTATATTCGGTCCGAAAGACCCTTCAATGCAACTGAGTTTGTCACAATGTTTTTGTGCGGGTGCCCTTTCTGGTTTACTCACGTCGAGCATAATGGCTCCCGGAGAACGAATCAAAGTCCTCTTGCAACTTCAAGACGACCCATCCAAACCAAAATTATATTCGGGAACGTTCGACTGTGCAATGAAACTTTTTAAAGAAGGCGGCATTAAAAGTATTTATCGTGGCTTTTTAGCTACCGTTTTAAGAGACGTTCCCGCGGCAGGTCTTTATTTCTCTACTTACGAATTTTTTCAAAACATGTTCACCGACAACGGCAAAAAAGAAAGCAGCAAGGCGTCGACTTTGTTTTCGGGTGGTATGGCGGGAGTCGCCAATTGGATTATCGGTATGCCGGCCGATGTACTCAAGAGTCGTTTACAGGGAGCCCCCGAAGGTACGTATCCCGGAGGAATGAAGGACGTATTCGTTGAACTAATGAAAACAGACGGCCCACTGGGTTTATATAAAGGCATTACGCCGGTAATATTGAGAGCGTTTCCGGCGAACGCGGCCTCCTTTTTAGGTTTTGACATGTGCATGAAGTTTTTGAGTAAATTTTAAAGCGCAAAAAAGCATTTCTCTTAGCTTACAGTTTTAATGTATGTACATAAACTTGTCCAAATAAATAAAAAATGTATATAATATAATTAAATAATGGCAAATACATAATACATAATAAAATGCTAAATCAAGTTTTTATCAGTCCCGGTATATTCATCAGCAATTTTTAACAAGTAAAAAGAAAACGGGTTTAAAAATTCTACATAACACAATCTCTACACATACATTCGCATAATATTCATAACAGTAATGATGGTTCCGTTTAAAAAATTCAATTATAAAAATGTATAACTATTTACATTTCCTAAATGTGAACAGTACATACACAAGTATATTAAAAAACATCGAGCTGTAGTACATACTGGAGTGGGCCCTCCCTACATTCATATCGTTAGAAAGGACAGAAGCAGTCTTGTTATTTTACTTTTGTTCTACACTTACGTATTAAGTATTTAGATCGAATGTTTTATACTTCACTGAGCGTTTAGTGAGCAGTACTAAAACAGATAAGCTCATTAAAAAGTGGTAACAAAAATAGGGATACACGCATCAAATGCCTATCTATCCTTTTTCTCCTAATCGAATCGCCCGTATTCCCGTATGGTTCACTGCAGTATTTACTAAAGATATAACTCGATAATTGTTAACAACTGACCCTTTAAAACAAAAACAAAAAACACGTTCAACAAGTGGCTCTTTTGTTCTTAAATAGACAGAAATGTTGGCAATACAATTGCTATTCAATTCTCTCTTCTCTTCGTCGCTGTCTGAGCCAACTCAGTTCACGCCTAACCAATCTTAACAAAAGAACTAATGCAAACACGTCCGACAGCATTAACATAATGAATACACTGTGCCAACTATACTGCGACTGGACGTAACCAGCCAAAAGTGGTCCAACAGCAGCTCCTAAATAAATTATTTATTAACGAAACGCATTCTTCTAAAATGTGATAAAAATATTAATTTTTAATTTCACTATTTTATTAATCCACACTTAACTACACACCATGACATCCGAAAAAAACAGTGTGGTGAAACAATTTATTGTTAAGCTCTCCGTTGGTAGAAGTGTCATCACTTATTTTATTATTAACTCCAAAAAAAGTTAATAGAAAATAATGAAGGACATGAAATGATGTTTGGAATAAAAGGAGAATTATAAAAGTTTAAAAATGCGTCCCACAATAACACAAGGTACCTAGGCTGGTATGAATGAAATACTAAAACATTAAAAGATCACAACTCCGTTTTTAATGAACAAATTTAAAAGAATCTTCACGGGTGACTCCTTTAGTCTATATTTCGTAATTAGCATCAAAAAACGTCTTCATTAATAAATAGTGAAATTCACATGAAATTTCATCCAGCAAAAATAACATTAATTATTTTGTTTACCTATCGATCCGGTACCATCGATAATAGCAGTGACAGTTGCCAATGCTTTCGAATTGCCTTCTAAACTGGAATGTGTACCGAGTTCGGCCGAAACACTCGTTGTTATAAGGGCATAAGGACCGTTAACAAGAAATCCAACGATTATTAGCAACACTACATTTAATCCGATGTGAATCGTACCGAAATGCTGGTAAACGAACATCTAAAATTTTAAATTACTTTAAAAATTTATGCTTTTTTTTTTTACTTTCTATGACTTACTCCTGGAATTGCGAGTATTAGCATTACGGCACAAGTCGCAGCCGGCATGTTAGTACAATCAGACAAAAACCCAGCAGCGATTGCACCAGCAATTCCACCGACATCAAATAAGGTGGACAAATCGGCACTTAGTGCGGCACCCATCGTCGCTGAAAGATAAAGATAATTGTCACGTATTTAATCAAAACTTTAGTAAAAGCTGAGAACTTCCTTAAATTACATTAAAACAAAAGTTTATTATTAGTTAAATTGAAAGTGTACTGAATTTGACAACAGTACTTATTCAACTATTTAATCAAGTAAAACAAAATTAGCAACTTATAGAAGAATATTTAAACTGTGATAAAAATACTTACTCGATGCGTGTACATATAAAGGTAACCAATAGAGGAATGTGTAGCTAACTAACTTTGCGAAAAATAAAGAAAAGGAAAATTCAACTACTCCAGGAATTTTTAGTGCACCAAAAAACCCTATAGCTTGCTGTCCATAACGACTCTGATTATTCGGTAGCAAATATGAACGTTCTGAAATTCGCCTTTGAACTTCCTAAAAGTAATTAAATTAAAAATATCTATTTATCCTTTTAACTAACGATAAAATGTCTAATATATATATATATATATAGACAAAATATAAACCCGATAAAACCAATAATAATTTAAATACCATATTTTGTGTTATAAAAAAAATCCGTAGAATTATTAAGTTGATTTTTTACTAACCTGTTCTTCAATTAAACTTTCAGTTTCTTCTGTTTCAGAATTGCTCGTTGGCGATGTATCTCCGCCAGTTGTTTGGTCTTTTAAACGCTTATATTTCTGAAATGGAAAAATAAAATACAAGTTGCACAGCAGGTTACATGGCATTCAACAAACCTTTCGGTCTGTGTTGTTGGGAGAAATGCAACCAACATCGGACGGATGTGCAACTAAAAATAAAAATATTATAAAACCCGCAACTCCCATTATTAATCCTGGAATGATGAAAGAAAGAGACCAGTCGTATTCTACATAAGCACCAGCCACTAATGAACCTGTAAAGTAAATATTTCTTAAAGCACATAAATTAAAATTTAAAAAAGAACTAAGAAATAAAATATAAAACGAATAAATTACGAAAATGTATTTTACTGACTGTTGACGATAGCTAATAGTCTGAAATACATATATATATATTCTTTTTGTTTTTCAATATGTGACATAAAAAAGACCTTGTAAATGCAATGCAAAAAAGGAACATAAACAAATACTGATTCACAAGCATGTAAATTATTAATTAATATATGGCATTAGCATTGTAATTAAACTTTATATAAACAATATTTGGTTGATCGAACTTCGCCAGACTAATCTATGCAATATGGATGTGCAGGGTGTATATTGAGTTGCCTATTTCCGACAATTAAAAATGTTCCCGAAGTGCCTACTATGTAGATCAATTTGTCTCCTCTAAAAGCCACTGGACAGCAGATTACAACGAAATTGTTACAGCCGTTTTCGAGAAATTATAATGTTGCTGTTTAAAAAAAAAATACCTAAAATGTTCCCTATACTCGTGTGGGAATTCCAAATGCCAAAAATTAATCCTCTTTTGCTTTTCCCAAACCAATTTCCCACCACAGTTACAACACCGGGCCAACCAGTGGTTTGTACGATGCCAGCCAAACCCTAAAATTATTAATTTGACCATTTAATCTAAACTAAACTGTGTATAAAGATGCATTTCAAGAAAATTTATGTATACAACGTACTGACTTTATTCATTAACTTGAAGTATTCGTTAACTATTCAAAGTTCTTTTATTACCTGTACAATAATAAAATACCATAGGTCGTGTATGTTGTAAGTCTTGGCAATTCCGAATAAATAGCTGAAAGTTCCGGAGAATAGCATGCCAAATGCCAAAAAATATCGTAAATTAACGCGTTCTGCCACAAAACCAGACACGAACATTGCTGCGGCATAGGCGAACAGGAACGCCGAGTCGAGCTGGCCTAGCAACTGGGATGCTTGTGCATCAGAACCATCTAAAATGTATGTTATATATATTTGAATTAACTGGTTAGTAAATAAACAAATAAATAAAATTAGCCTAACAAATTAAAAAATGAACAGCAAAAAGCAAGCGATTGGTCTAATAAAAACTGTTGCTTCGGCAATCTCTTTTCTTCGCTGATTAACAAAAAAATAATAAATAATAATACAAAATAATGATGTTAGTGCTGATAAAGCTACATTTNTATAAAAAGAAGAAAACAAGAAAAAATGAAAACACGATTCATAAATAACCTACTTGTTGAATGATTTAAAAAGCATTTTTCTTTACTATTACATAAATACACGTAATAGGTTTTAATTTTTAAAATGCAAAATCTTACTATAATTCCTTGTTAAAGTGGAGTCTACGACAGCAACAACCAACTAATTTTTGTATGCATATAATTCCAAATGGAGTGTCACGATTATTCATTGTTTAAAAATACTCTGTTTTACAATACTGGTCAATTATACTTCTGAAAGTTGGAACAAAGGAATAGGAATAAATTAATGAAGTCTAAAACTATAAATAATATTATACAATTATAAAAAATAATAATACCCATAAAAAATAATTACCTCGTTTATAAACTTAGTCCCACAATCAGTAAAAATCGATGTTTTATTTAAAAAGTACACATTTTAATTTTAAAATGCCCACATTGCTAAATTTTTTCATTATCATAACACCAGACACCACTAAATTGTATTGAAGTGTTTATTGATGTCTAGCCGTAGCTATTCAATTGCATCCCACTATGATTACATACATTTGAAGCTTACATTGCAATAATGAGCTACACAATATAATTAATTTTATGACACTTTAACTGACAATGAAATAATTCATTACGATCATATTACGATTCTTAACTTTTGTTTTTACATTTTGGTTCGTCTGACGTTTTTGTCGTATGTCATAGATACGTATGTATGAACCATAGACAAAGTATGAACTATACATACATTAGCAACAGGTAGGAAGCACCATCGACGTTTACTAATGGACCGAAACTATACGCCATCTCTCTCACTTTTCGAGCCAAGAAATTATTACAACGACATACGTCTAAGGCACGTCCATTAATATATGTCTATGGGAAGCACATATTGAAACCAATAGCTACGTATCAATCTATGATTGTATGAATGACCATAGATCTTAATCTAAGCCATAGAAATCTCATTTATTTAGTAATTATTATTATATTATATTGCTACTAATCAAGGAATTCCCAATAGCAAGCTACAATATACCTACGGTAATGTTATTTTCTCACTTGTTTATTATGAATTATTATAGTTTATGGAAAAAGTTCTTGAAGATATACAAAACTGCAAAATTACTTTTAATTTTCTCGAACGACCAATTTATCATTAATCTAACTTTATACATAAAATTAATGGTATAAAAAGTACAACTCTACTGACATAGTTTTAGATATTACCGCAATGTTTTGCACATACATTACGCAATTTATAAAAAAATCAACTCCAAATTTTATTGAATGAAGTCGTACAGACCCACTAAAGGATGGCATGTACTTCGCTGAATGAGAATTGATTATTCAAATTCATTAACTGTAGATTTTGAAATAAGACGCCTCGTAAAAGACTTTCCCTTGTCTATGGCTTTTACTGTAGTAGGTAATAATAAGTTACCATAATAATAAATAACAAAAATATCGCTCATACTTTTAGGAATAAATTCATTCTATTGAAACATTGAAAGATTTTGCTAAAATATCAGTAATAATAATAATAACCGCAATGACAATAAATATATTTGAGTGATCAATAAAACATGCAATCTAAAATAATAGTCACGTACGAATTTTGTTCTAATTTAATTTAAAGACAGCACAAGGTTATTCAAAACTTAAAATCGCATTTGGTTAACAATTCCGTAGTTAATGAAAAGATGAGAACAAGGACGAAAAAAAAGAAAGCAGATAATATTGACACGATTTTGCGTGAGTGTACTAGTTGGTAATTTCATTCATATATTAATAAAATATCCAATGCCGTCACTTTTGCCACAAACTGTACCAATGACGTAATGTGACGTCAGTTCTAGCGAAATCTATATGAAAATGTATGTACTAGCCACCTCCACCACCTCTTTAGTGCAGTTTAGTGTCTAGTGGAGTGGGTCGTAGGCATAGAAGGGTTATTGTTGTTACGTCGTTAAAATAGTGAAAATGTCTGGAAAAACTTTACCCGTGGAAAAATTAGTGCGGGTTGGTTATTATGAACTCGAAAAAACAATTGGCAAGGGTAATTTTGCTGTCGTGAAACTTGCTACACATGTTGTTACAAGAACCAAGGTAAGTTTTGTTGTGTAAATATACGTCACTAGTTCAATGTATTTTTTTATTAAAAAAATGCTGTTTAGTTTAGAGAAATACGATAGAATTAAGGTCTCAGTAGAAAGTTTGAAAGGAAATTATTGAGTTTTATTGGCTATAAATGTTGTAGGTTAGAGCATTATTTGAATCGAAGGAGTTTTTTCTGGACAAATATTTATTTATTTGTTACTAGTGTGTATTACTATTTTGTACTTACGTAGTGATTTTTGCTCAATGCTTTAACATTTATTTACTTTTGCCATTTAAATTTAATTACAATGAAAATCAAAAAAGATTACGGAAACAACTTATTGATAGATAATAATTAAATAAAATGTGATAAGTTAGGTTATGTTTCTCATTCAAGGTTTTCTTAGAAAGTTTATTGCTGAAATGGATTTTTTTTATTTGCAGTAACAATAAGAATTATATTTCTTTAAAAGAATTATTAAGGCATATCGTTAATGTAAAGAGAAAAATTATTTTGTTTAATGGAAGTTTTCATTTCCTATGGCTAAATAGCTACTATCTGGTCTAGATTTGTTAGATGAAAATTCGCAATTGATTACCTTATTTGTGTAAATTATTAAATGACTGCCAGCAACTATGTTCGTATATGGTATGTTGTTGAATAGTATTACGTGATACTAGTCAGTTTTTGAATGTTGTAAAAAAGCATTTCTTGTTTCTTCATGTTAGAAAAAACTTTAAAAGTTTAGTACTTTTTGGAGTAGATATGTATATTTTTCGGGTTTTATTGTTTTTTTTTAAGAGTAAATCATGGCAAAAGAGTTGAACACCCCCTTGTTATTTATCGATTATCGGCATTATTTTGTGTTTGCATTTATGGAATGGAATAAAATTTTTAAATGATCGAAAAACATGTATTTAGTCAGGTATCTAGAACAATATGAAGTTTCTGCTGTCATATGCAAGACGCTTATTTACTTTTTTTGATTAGTACTTACGATGATATGCCTTTTTTATTTGCATATTATGTTCGCAAAAAAAACACTCAATAGGTATATTATAAAAAGAAGAAAACAAGAAAAAATGAAAACACGATTCATAAAATTTTTAATTATTTTTATTCTTTTATATTTTTATGTACTCGAGACAATTTTTTAATGTTACGATAACATCCGTGGATGTGTTCACAGTTAGTTTTTCAGTTTCATTTCTTGGACCGTTGATATCAAATCACCCCGTGTATAAAATGTTTGCAATCAAAATAAGTAGTGCTATTAAGTATGTAATTTTGATGTTACATTTTATCACGTTAGCAATATAATGAGTAGTTTGTTATAAATTGTCCGTTTAAAAATTAAAATGAATAACCTATTTTTATTTTTTCCGGTTATTTGATAAGATATGTGTAGATACCACTCCACCTCCGCTAAAATATATCTTATTGTTAATAATAATTATGCATGTTTTTCTGAGAAATTTTAAATAATGTAGGTATAAATTTTATGTTGTATAATATTTTTAATGTGATACCTCTTTTAATAATCTACACAATTGCTTATTCTTGTATGTGTATCAAGACTTCTTTAGTAAGGTGTGTTTATCTGATGAAAAGGTTTAATTGAATTACATTTTTTTTTAATGCAGGTGGCCATTAAAATAATAGATAAGACTGCATTAGATGAAGAAAATTTAACCAAAATATTCCGGGAGACTGCAATAATGAAGAAACTTCGTCATCCGCACATAACAAGACTGTATCAACTCATGGAAACCAATCAGACCATCTACCTAGTAACAGAGTACGCTAGTAAGGGTGAAATATTTGGTAAGATGTTTTGAATTTGAATAATTTTCACGATGTTATTAGATAATTTATATTCCTACTGTTTTAGATCATTTAGTATCTAGGGGTCGCATGGCCGAATCAGAAGCTAAACGAATATTTAATCAGATAGTATCGGCTGTGAATTACTGTCATTCGCAAGGAATAGTTCATAGAGATCTTAAGGCTGAAAATTTATTATTAGATCACAATATGAACATAAAGGTAACTATTTTGACGTGCAATAGCGTTTTTTACCTGTCGTATAGGCAAAGGGAGTTAAGTGGCGTAGCGAGAGCACACGTTACATATTGAAAGCTTACATCTTGTAAAGTAATTATCAGCTTATCGAAAAGAAAAAAATATGAGCCAAACATCGATAAGTTTTACTACAAAACCAGTTTCAGCCCTTTATTTCAGTTCTTAAATACGATAGTATAATAAGTGAACATTAGCAGAAATTCCAGGAAAAAATCGCTTGTACTTGCCTTTTTTTGCATCCCCTTCAGAAAACTGAGCTAGATAATAGAAAAATTAATTAGACTATTTTTGTAAAGCACTGATTTTCTACAAAAAAGTCTAGTAGAACATTTATCTAAAATTAACAGTTTAAATAGTAAGGCACTCTAAAGTTTGGCGTTCGATTGACCGGTTTTCTGACCCAAATCGCATTTGGAAGTAATTTTGTACTACTTCCCTTGGGAAACCAAAAACTGTGCCCCTTGATCATACATGTATCTGTAACATTCTCGTTATCGTAAAAATTTGTAAGTGTATCTTAATTAATTTTCTTTTTTAGTTAGCAGATTTTGGATTTAGTAATCAGTTTACGGAGGGAACTAAACTGTCAACATGGTGCGGATCGCCTCCGTATGCTGCCCCCGAACTATTCCAGGGTTTTAAGTACGATGGTCCAAAGGCCGATATTTGGGTAGTTATCTGTTTCATTTTTATTTGCGCAATATTTAAACCCTTTAGATAATATTTTATTTTTATTATAATTTTATAGAGCCTGGGAGTTGTTTTATATGTGTTAGTTTGTGGTTCACTGCCCTTTGACGGTCCTACATTACAGGCCCTTAGGAACGTTGTCATATCCGGTAAATTCCGAATTCCGTACTTCATGTCACAAGGTAAGCAGCCATCTTTTTAAAAATCTATAAGAATGATAGGTACACGCTTTCATTTTTCATTCAAAAGACGCTAATCGTAAGTGTTTGTAAAAAAATGTTGATAATATTTCTTATCAATTAGATAATGCGAATATTAAAAAAGTATGCTTATATATATTATATTGTTATAAAAAGGTCATGAATCCTTAAAGAAATGTTTTAAAAATGGACCGTTTGGATTTGACCGTGTTTTTGCTAGGCTCTTCTTTGGTTTTCTCGAATTTTCGATATTTATCATGAGCTTTTTTAGACTGTGAGCATTTAATAAGGCACATGCTGGTGGTCGATCCAGATAAAAGACTGACGATGTCACAGATTGTGAAACATCGGTGGTTGGCTGAGGCTCCGCCTGTCGACACCGGGCCCGAGAAAGAAAACGAACTCAACAAAACTGTCTTAGAACACATGCTACAACTGCCCGGATTGAACCAGAACATGATTTTGCAGGTACAAAATAAAACATTACCATTTTTTTCAGCCTCTTCGTTTGGTTCATTTCTATTCACTTGTGCTGTTGTAGTCTTTGAAATCTAATTCGTTCGACCACATTTACGCTATTTACAACTTGCTGGTTGATAAACTGCACCAACGCACTATCAACTTCCAGCATAAAATTTCGCAAAAGAACAGCAACGTCGAACAAAAGGAGAGATTTTTGGAAGAAAGAGCACGAGTTCATGAAGAACAACAACAACAACAACAACACAAGATAGCAGAAAGAAGCGAATCATTTAACGAGAAGTTGGTTGTTCACAAATATAGTAAATCGAGCGAAATTAGAGAGGTGAATATTATTTTTTTTATTTAACACACATTTCCCTGTTATTTGTTAATATACGATTGGCCGAGTTCCTTTCTGTTAACTTATGCAACAAAAATATATACGAAGTGTATGTTGGGTTGCGTATCCCTGAATAAACTGCTATTAAAAATACATTAAGACGATTTGCTCCTCCCTCCCCTCTCAGTGACATGTATCTATATTTATTATCGCCCCCCTTAAAAAACCCCGTATTCCAAATTGCTCTTTTAATCATATACGATTTAACAGTTGTGCACTTATGCTGTTTTTAGTTGGAAGTGGATGGTAAATTGGCCGAGCCGAAAAACGGCCGTCGAGAAAGTTTTAATGAGAATTGTTTGCGCGAAATACGGGACGAAGTAAACGAAAAACGACGACCAAGTTCGGACAGCATAAATGAAGACGGAACGTACCCATTTATATCTATGCCTACCATCCCAGCCGTTTATCTGGCAGGCGATTTGGAAAATCAACCACTGGAAAAGGTAAAACTCGAAAATAAACATTTAAAAGCAGTTTTTAAAAGTTTCCAAACTGGATAGTAATTAATTATGATAATATGCAGTGCTTATACGAATGTGTTACGATTAGTTATCACTTTCATTTTCGAGGGCCTTCTTTTCGATAGCGTTATTTATTTTATTTCGGTTCATATTGCATTATTTTAAACCCTGACCTGGTTCTAAATTTCTAATTTGTATTTATTATTTGATATCAGACAGTCGACTTGCCGTTATTTGTCTATTCCATTTATTCATTCTTATTACTACAGTTCGGAGATATGGAAACGGACCTATCCGACGATTTAGGAAATTTGCCCTCTTCAGCTTCTACGACGGGATACAGTAGTTGCACTTCAACAGGTGAACATTATTTGGCAATTCGAAGACACACGGTGGGACCTGGAGATTCTGCACATGAACAGGTAAGAATGATGAAAAAATTAACATTTATACATTAATTAAAATTTAATTTCGTTGAAAAAAGATTCAAATTTCTATTTATGAACATAGTATGCACTTTTAGAACTGTTCTTTTATTATATCTATGTATAGTGGTACACTTATGGGTGTTAATGATTTTTAGGTGTTGGAGTCGCATTACATGTCGCAAGTCCAGCAGGATCCCACTTTGCCAAACATAAATCTGCCTCTGGATTTACCTTCGTTGGGTCAACAGAATTACCATTATTTCGGTGGAAAAGATCCGCACCTACTTAAGCCGCCGACCGTGTTGAACGTGGTGGGCGGATTTGGGAGACGAGCGTCAGGTATGACCGAACGTTTAATTTTATTACCAGCTAAAACTTTTGGAATAGTTTATACTGCAATAGCAATATCACGAAACTGTTTGAGATATTGTGATGAAACAAAAACTAAATTGTTCCAGAAGATTATTATCTATTAAATTTGCAAACATGGCAACAGCTTACGTCATTTTGGTGCTAAATGCAAAACCAGTTTTGTTTTTAACATTTAGTTTTGTTTATTCACCTGCATCATACTTGAGACTTACTTTGCGTTTAGATGGTGGTGCTAATTTTCATATGGCATGGGGCACACCAGGTTCTCACGAACAGTTGTCCGTCATGTCGTCTAGTTCGAGTGGTAATCCTAGTCTTAGCAGCGGCACCGGCACTCAAACACTCGACAGGAGTCAACCGACTTTGGACGAACTTTCTGACCCCTACGCAGTTGCTCGGTAATGGAAACTTTTTAACTGGATTTCCTTGTTATTTTTTAACAACTTATTCTATTCAGATACATGAAATGCAGAGGTAATTCGAAAAGGCATACGATGGCAAATCCTGAAGACGTTCACACTCTACAGACTAGTACGTCTTCGACAGGTCGAACTAGAAGGACTGGTTTGCATACAGTTATGGAACGGCCTCCAGGTAAGATTTTGCATATATTTCGTTTTTCATTTAAGTAAAGCGCGTTTAGAAAAGCAATATATGAATATAAAGCTTAAATTACGTATTGACTGTTTTTCTTGATTCAAAATAATAGCAACTTAGAAAAATGTCGGTGTTACATTGTTTTATTCGGTGTAAATAAAAAAATAAACATATATTGTACAGATGCTACGATATTTTATGTAATTATGGTTTGCTACTTTATTTTTACGATTAGCATGCGTTTGATTGTTGTGTTTTATTATATTGCTGTAAAAATTGCATTCGATGTAATTTTGCCAATTATTCTTACTGTTTTGCATTTTTAATTGATGTATAAGTCGAGTTTACAGAGCAAGTGTATCTTACTTTATTTAAGTCACTCATGTACTTATTCAAATCAGTGAAAAGTGGCAATTTTCGAAGTAAAAAAATATTTCATAATAAAACTTTCCATTTTTATCCTCTGTTGGTTCATCGAAATAAATGAACAAATTGAATTCAAGGAGCTTTTAAATACTCTAATTAGATGTTAGGACAGAAAAAAATCAAATATCGAAATAATTATTTTTCATTAAAAATTTCTGTGACTTTAAGGTTGTGAGTTATCATATGTAAATAAATAATGTCATTAGAATTTTGTGGCTCCGTACGCTTTTTTTAGTCGTTATTTGCCTTTCTTCTTTTATTTTTGATATTTTGTTGACGTAGCAGTTGGTTTATGTTGTTTTGCATGCGTTTGTTAGTGATTTCGCCCGAATTAATATTGGAGGTTGAGGCTCGCATGGGACGCAACTATTTGCCACCCATGCCTATCATGCCCCAACGCAAGCACTCTCGACATGCCGTCAAACCCCATTTGCCCACAGTTCAGGAACTTCAAGGTTTGTGTTGCTTTTTTTTTTGTTTTGTACAGACACATATTCATTCACACACAAAATGAAAAGGTGAGTGGTCACAACGAGAATAATATTTGATACTACTTAAAAATTTGCTCTCTGTATTTTCAATTTCCAATGTTTATTTCATGAATAAATAAAAAAAAGTTCTTAAATGTTAACTTTATGTTTATTTAAATGTTAATTAAATAGTAATTCGCAAAGAGCCAATGTTGTAATATTTAATAAAACATGTGTTTCCTTTTTTTTTTTAATTATTCCAAAAAGGGCGAGAACAGAAATCTTCAGAACGATTCAGCCCAGTCAGGAGGGGTAGCGAGGGTTCTGCAGGCAGTGGTCGAACGTTAAGCCCAACAACCCCCCAGCAGGAATGCCAGCGGTTACAGCGAGGTTTGGCAACGCGTAACAGTCCTCCGCGATCGATACCAGGTACGAAAATTGAGAATGAATAATATCGTAATAATAATAATGAATATTGTAGGTTCCCCCATTCATCATTTCGTAACGGATGCGTGTTATCCCGAATCGAACTCTCCCGTTCACCAGCCGTCATCGAGCAATATGTCGTCAGAGAACTTCCCCTCGTCGAGTTTCGCTTACGACCCTAACCACAGTTATGGAAACAGTCCCGTGCATTCTGGTAGCACTTCACCTTACACCCACAACTCGAGCAGCGGCTTGAACTCCCCAAGTCATCAGGCGATGTACGGACAACTGCCCAATTTGAGTCTGTACGCCGGTGGTAACGTTCCCATCAACAAGCCTCTTCTTAATCCCAGTATGCCCCAAGTATTCGGTACCTATGGACCCAATGCAGCCGTCGCTCTCCCGCAACCGACCAGTATATCGTCCATTACGCAAGGTAAGAATCGACAGTAATAATACAAGGTATAATATCTAAATCGATTTAATTGTTTTTCTTTATAGGTATAAGCGTTTTAAATACGACCGGCATTGGTTCAATAACGCAGGGAACACCAGCGACGAATCTTCAACAGGATATTCGAGGTCAACAGCAGATGTTATCTTTGCAGTCGGACGATAAAATGGACACCGCTGCTTACGGCAATCTGGTTCATCCCTACATGCACCAGTCGCCTGTGCCCCATCATATGCATCACATTCTGAACATACACAATCATCGTAGTTTAACGAATTCGCCGATTAGCAATCCGGGCAGTCCGGGCTTGGACATGATTCAAGAGGAACAATCACACGGTCACGGCATCCATAACAAAGAGCTCGTATGCCATCCTCAGATATCAGTAACCGACGTTTTAGGTAAAAAAAAAGCAATAATATTACTACGATTAAAATTACTTGTAATATCTTTTAGGTAGCGAAGTTACACTGGTAGCCGGTTCGGATACGTCTGAGGATTCAATGGATAGTCTCGAAAACCAGATCCCAAAAATACCGTCGTTTATAATATCTGAACCGTCAGAAAACCAGCCGTCGATTACGAAAGGCATCGGTCGAAAAACGAGTGCCGATAACAATGACGAAACAAAATTTTTTAATCGACCTCAGCAGTCAGACACCTGCGGAGGGGGTGGCAACTGCGGCGAAAACAATCAAGCAACTGACGAGTTTTTTCTGAAACGAAATAATCCATCAGATAAGAGTCCGTGTTATTCGGACGACTCGCTGTCCAATGATAGTCTCAGTATAGGAAACCAAAGTCCCAGCTCAGGCTCAAATACCCAGAGCAGTTATTTCGATCAAGAATTACGCTCCCGGCCCATTGACACTAACTACATCCAAAAACAAATCGACCAAGAACTGGCCAACTCCGGTGCGGAGAACTTTGAAATTTTTAAAAACTTAAACCTCGCCATCGTTCAGCATCACCACCATCAACAGGATAACATGGATATCGATCGTTCTCGACACCAAGACAGCAACAACAGCAAATTACTGGAAGCATGTAAACATTCCGGGTCTTTTGAAGTCGAATTACCAAAAGATTGCGCAAATTTAGAATCGACGGACATTTTGGAAATGGTGAAAAGATCGATTAATGACCAGGTGCCGCCGAAGTGCTGCATCTTAAGTTCTACTCCTGAACATTTAGCGAACAAATTGTCGTTGGAATACGAGGGCGGTATTCAAATCGAACTTCGTATCGTAGACAAACGGAAAGACGCGAAAGGACTGAAAGTGCGTCGGATATCCGGTGACCAGCTTGTCTGTAATCAGCTCTGCCAACAGCTGATCTCTTGCATGTCGGTCTCTTAACGAACGGCGTGAATCATTGTTGTTATAAATTATTAATTCTGTGAACGTTTTAGTTCGCGTTTTTTGTTTTCATTACATAATTGACTGATTATTTGATTGATTAGTTATTATTGATAGATTGACAGAGCATCTTTGTCCAGTTTTGTTTGAGGTAAGCGACGATTATGTGACGATTACCAGTTTCGTATTCTTTGTTTTTCTGTTGGACGTTTGGAGGTGGCACATTCGATATTTACCCATTTTATTATAATTTTGTATGTATTTCAGACTTTTATGACTAAAAAATAACGAATGACGTTGCAACCATCTCCTGTGCTTCCAGAAAAACATTAATAGTACTTTATGATTATTTCAAAGGTAAGAATCTTTTGACGCAGAAGAAATCGAAATGATAAATAAAAAGTGAAATAAAATAAACTTATTCTATCTATCTATCTATCTGTAGGTACATTTATAATACACTTTCTGCTTGACGCAGGTCGTCGATTCCTTTCGGTGGAGTGAAATAGTGGCTTTGATTATTAAATATTATTCCACTAGAAAATTTTGTAAATAGNGATCATTTAGTATCTAGGGGTCGCATGGCCGAATCAGAAGCTAAACGAATATTTAATCAGATAGTATCGGCTGTGAATTACTGTCATTCGCAAGGAATAGTTCATAGAGATCTTAAGGCTGAAAATTTATTATTAGATCACAATATGAACATAAAGGTAACTATTTTGACGTGCAATAGCGTTTTTTACCTGTCGTATAGGCAAAGGGAGTTAAGTGGCGTAGCGAGAGCACACGTTACATATTGAAAGCTTACATCTTGTAAAGTAATTATCAGCTTATCGAAAAGAAAAAAATATGAGCCAAACATCGATAAGTTTTACTACAAAACCAGTTTCAGCCCTTTATTTCAGTTCTTAAATACGATAGTATAATAAGTGAACATTAGCAGAAATTCCAGGAAAAAATCGCTTGTACTTGCCTTTTTTTGCATCCCCTTCAGAAAACTGAGCTAGATAATAGAAAAATTAATTAGACTATTTTTGTAAAGCACTGATTTTCTACAAAAAAGTCTAGTAGAACATTTATCTAAAATTAACAGTTTAAATAGTAAGGCACTCTAAAGTTTGGCGTTCGATTGACCGGTTTTCTGACCCAAATCGCATTTGGAAGTAATTTTGTACTACTTCCCTTGGGAAACCAAAAACTGTGCCCCTTGATCATACATGTATCTGTAACATTCTCGTTATCGTAAAAATTTGTAAGTGTATCTTAATTAATTTTCTTTTTTAGTTAGCAGATTTTGGATTTAGTAATCAGTTTACGGAGGGAACTAAACTGTCAACATGGTGCGGATCGCCTCCGTATGCTGCCCCCGAACTATTCCAGGGTTTTAAGTACGATGGTCCAAAGGCCGATATTTGGGTAGTTATCTGTTTCATTTTTATTTGCGCAATATTTAAACCCTTTAGATAATATTTTATTTTTATTATATGATTTTATTTCTACTTAATTAAAAGAACAAATCAGCCAAATGCTTGTTTCATACTTCTTTTTTTTATAATTGCATTTTATGAGTAGTAAACTTTTGATTTAATAGTAATTGTAAGATAAAATGTATATTTTTATAGATAGCCATCTTACGATTAGTGTAAATAAAATGAAACATTCCTAACTATTAGATAAACAAAAACTTACATTTTAGTTATTCATTTTTTTGAGCACAGAAGTGATAGTGATAGCAAAACAGTTTCTTTCTGCTTTTAAGTATATTACTACGTTTATTTTCTTCTTCATTTTGGACACATATTATAAGCTGACGTTTTTTCTAATCTGTAGTCGTCATTTTAACACTGTAAAAAACTATTAAAAAGTTTCAACTGCTAATTATTATAAGCATTCAGTAAGTAGATTTATGGCACATTGTGTTTGAAAACTCGCCACCAAAATTTATTATATCTCTTTAAAATATTGATATGCATTCGTAATATAAAGTTAAACTAAAAAGTAATTCAATTCGTTTGCATTTTATTTGTAAATATTTATTTTTAAAGTGCTGTATTTCAATCTGTAAAGGATTGTAAAAAAGTTATTAGTATTTTTTGTCAATTCAAATCTGTGATGTGAATAAATGGGTAAACAAGTACATTTTTTCTCTTTTACTTTTGTAGAATGGAGCCCCTTATGGAAAATAATGAATGATTGTTAATAAATTAAATAATAAATGAGCTGGTCCAGTAATTACTAGAACTAACAAAAAGAAAATGATGTCTTGTGTTATAATATTAAATAACATCAGTTTTATCTCTCTAGAAATTGCACATAATGTCAATAGTCTACATCTGACGTGAACGGAAGAAAGAAATTTTTCGTTTCAAAAATGCTAATGATTCCAAAAGTAGACTTTATTCATATTTAATAAAACATTTTTTTTTATCTGATTACCGTTGTTATTAATGTAGTTTGTAGTACAGTACGAAGTATATTAAATTTTCGTTTTGGCGGTGATAATGAATCATTCTTTTTGCGTGAATAACATTTCCTTGCGAAAATTATCATGAGCTATGTACTAACATGTATATTAACTGTTATAGTAACCTTTAGTTTATAAGCTCTAGCAAAGTCGTTAAGATTATTCCTTCCTACAAAAATAAATGTAAAAACACTTTTATGATTCAAATTTTTCTTACAGCAGATAAAGAGGTTGTATGTTGGGTTGTATAATTTTAGTGTTGATGGTTGTTAAATTACCTAATGAATAACTTGTATATGAAAACATTTTTTTCGAGAATCCAAGACCATTGCACTTGACTTTTCGGTAAAAAACACACTCGTCCTGTGACCTTAGTCAAAATCCTTAAATAATTGCTCCTATTATAGGTATGATATGGAGAGTATATTTTGAAATACATATAAATTGATGAAAATATGTACAATTTATGATTTTTTTAAATTAAGCTGACTGTATTCGTATGAACCGCTATATAACATATGTATTCAAATTAATAGTAGTAGTGGTAGGATGTAGTTAGTCAACTTGTTTACTGATCACAATTATTGTGAAATCAGAAATTACCGGATGAAACGCAGGACAGTATCTTGTTTATTTTTAAAACTAACTTGTTCGTTTGTTATGAATAACATAAGGTCTTTTTCCAAAAAACAAAATGTTATTTTCTGCTTTTCCTTCCTAAGTAATTTAATAGGCAGCAGTGAGATGATTAGTCGTGCAAATCTTAACTAGTATTGTACAGTATCCACTTCCTCTTCCACATTTTTTCTATATGTAAAAAAGTAGAAAGTACAGTCCTGTACTGGAATGATACACTCATTCAATTCTTCAAATTTTACGACTCCAAAGTCTGCTTCTCCGTGTAGTTTTATAAAATGCCCCATCCACACAAGATAATATATGTTTGTATAAAGATTTATTAGCATCGAATGATCTGGTTTTATTATTCAAACGTTTTCGTCTTTCACCGATTGCTTTATAATAAACGAAACAGTGTTGTAAATGTCAGTAACAGAGTAACAGATCTCGTGAGCGGAGGGGTTTACATTGTTTAATTAAATCCCGAGTACGTAAAAGGCCGAGAGTTGGTAGAATTAGATAGAAAAATAACTGTGTTCCATCCGTTAATCAACACTACAATGAATTTAATCGTAGCCGTTTGTTTGATTTTAAATTTGTTTTTCGAAAATGGAAAGGGTCATTCCTACAATCTTGGCGACTGTCCTGCTGTAGAGCCGATGCAAGATTTTGATATGAATCGAGTAAGTTTTTAATTAACGTTATTTATATTGTAATAAATGAGAACCATTCAATTATTGAAAATTTGATTGTAATATTTATATGTATGAGTACTTGAAGACTATACTACGTACATAAAAGGTAAATAAAATACACACGATATGATATTTCACAAATGCAAACTTGTAAGAAGTATTTTACTTATTATCAGAAAGAAATGTTTTTGACCTCTTGTATGAGAAAAATATCATTTTTTCGTAAATGAGCATTGATGATGCGTAGATAACTTTATTAATAAGAAAAATTAAAGTAAATAAGTGATGAGAGATACCTCATTGGGAACAAGTATATAAGTAGGTACATATAAAATTGAACATTCATAATTGGAATTACTAATTACGACTGATAATGATAATTGAACAAATGCGTTTCATTAATCGTTCATAAGGTTCATTTACTGGTCATGAAAGTTAAGTGACCGATGCTGCGATGTGCACAATTCTAAAATAGACAGAGCCGGACTAGGGTGCACAAATCAAAATACTTATATACATATAAAACTCGTAACCACAGTAATGTATTAGACTGACATTGAAAGTAAATAAATAGTTGAAACTCAAGTATTAATGTTATAGCCTTGAAAAAGGGAGAATAAAATAACAGTCACTTTTTCGCTGCCCTCGCTGTATTATTCCAAAGATATAACTTTTTTTAGTAAGTACGTTATCTAGAATAAGTAAAACACTTCTTTCTTCTATTCACCATAATAATTATTATTATAATGGTAGTTCGCTCTTTTATACGTATTATTTTTACCTTACACAGTCTTACACTTATTTTTAAATTTATTGGAAGAGATGCCAAAGCTTCTCTTGAATCTAATAAGACATGCAATAAAAATATTTTAAAGATTGCAAATCACTTACTTTTTGTCCAAGGACGGCATCTGAAATAAAAACGAAAACAAAAAAAAATTAAAAGTGTATCACATATGTAGAATAAAT
>NW_020438858.1:636934-639928 GCF_000699045.2 Agrilus planipennis | reverse complement strand
TTTCACTAAAGTGCTGTATTTCAATCTGTAAAGGATTGTAAAAAAGTTATTAGTATTTTTTGTCAATTCAAATCTGTGATGTGAATAAATGGGTAAACAAGTACATTTTTTCTCTTTTACTTTTGTAGAATGGAGCCCCTTATGGAAAATAATGAATGATTGTTAATAAATTAAATAATAAATGAGCTGGTCCAGTAATTACTAGAACTAACAAAAAGAAAATGATGTCTTGTGTTATAATATTAAATAACATCAGTTTTATCTCTCTAGAAATTGCACATAATGTCAATAGTCTACATCTGACGTGAACGGAAGAAAGAAATTTTTCGTTTCAAAAATGCTAATGATTCCAAAAGTAGACTTTATTCATATTTAATAAAACATTTTTTTTTATCTGATTACCGTTGTTATTAATGTAGTTTGTAGTACAGTACGAAGTATATTAAATTTTCGTTTTGGCGGTGATAATGAATCATTCTTTTTGCGTGAATAACATTTCCTTGCGAAAATTATCATGAGCTATGTACTAACATGTATATTAACTGTTATAGTAACCTTTAGTTTATAAGCTCTAGCAAAGTCGTTAAGATTATTCCTTCCTACAAAAATAAATGTAAAAACACTTTTATGATTCAAATTTTTCTTACAGCAGATAAAGAGGTTGTATGTTGGGTTGTATAATTTTAGTGTTGATGGTTGTTAAATTACCTAATGAATAACTTGTATATGAAAACATTTTTTTCGAGAATCCAAGACCATTGCACTTGACTTTTCGGTAAAAAACACACTCGTCCTGTGACCTTAGTCAAAATCCTTAAATAATTGCTCCTATTATAGGTATGATATGGAGAGTATATTTTGAAATACATATAAATTGATGAAAATATGTACAATTTATGATTTTTTTAAATTAAGCTGACTGTATTCGTATGAACCGCTATATAACATATGTATTCAAATTAATAGTAGTAGTGGTAGGATGTAGTTAGTCAACTTGTTTACTGATCACAATTATTGTGAAATCAGAAATTACCGGATGAAACGCAGGACAGTATCTTGTTTATTTTTAAAACTAACTTGTTCGTTTGTTATGAATAACATAAGGTCTTTTTCCAAAAAACAAAATGTTATTTTCTGCTTTTCCTTCCTAAGTAATTTAATAGGCAGCAGTGAGATGATTAGTCGTGCAAATCTTAACTAGTATTGTACAGTATCCACTTCCTCTTCCACATTTTTTCTATATGTAAAAAAGTAGAAAGTACAGTCCTGTACTGGAATGATACACTCATTCAATTCTTCAAATTTTACGACTCCAAAGTCTGCTTCTCCGTGTAGTTTTATAAAATGCCCCATCCACACAAGATAATATATGTTTGTATAAAGATTTATTAGCATCGAATGATCTGGTTTTATTATTCAAACGTTTTCGTCTTTCACCGATTGCTTTATAATAAACGAAACAGTGTTGTAAATGTCAGTAACAGAGTAACAGATCTCGTGAGCGGAGGGGTTTACATTGTTTAATTAAATCCCGAGTACGTAAAAGGCCGAGAGTTGGTAGAATTAGATAGAAAAATAACTGTGTTCCATCCGTTAATCAACACTACAATGAATTTAATCGTAGCCGTTTGTTTGATTTTAAATTTGTTTTTCGAAAATGGAAAGGGTCATTCCTACAATCTTGGCGACTGTCCTGCTGTAGAGCCGATGCAAGATTTTGATATGAATCGAGTAAGTTTTTAATTAACGTTATTTATATTGTAATAAATGAGAACCATTCAATTATTGAAAATTTGATTGTAATATTTATATGTATGAGTACTTGAAGACTATACTACGTACATAAAAGGTAAATAAAATACACACGATATGATATTTCACAAATGCAAACTTGTAAGAAGTATTTTACTTATTATCAGAAAGAAATGTTTTTGACCTCTTGTATGAGAAAAATATCATTTTTTCGTAAATGAGCATTGATGATGCGTAGATAACTTTATTAATAAGAAAAATTAAAGTAAATAAGTGATGAGAGATACCTCATTGGGAACAAGTATATAAGTAGGTACATATAAAATTGAACATTCATAATTGGAATTACTAATTACGACTGATAATGATAATTGAACAAATGCGTTTCATTAATCGTTCATAAGGTTCATTTACTGGTCATGAAAGTTAAGTGACCGATGCTGCGATGTGCACAATTCTAAAATAGACAGAGCCGGACTAGGGTGCACAAATCAAAATACTTATATACATATAAAACTCGTAACCACAGTAATGTATTAGACTGACATTGAAAGTAAATAAATAGTTGAAACTCAAGTATTAATGTTATAGCCTTGAAAAAGGGAGAATAAAATAACAGTCACTTTTTCGCTGCCCTCGCTGTATTATTCCAAAGATATAACTTTTTTTAGTAAGTACGTTATCTAGAATAAGTAAAACACTTCTTTCTTCTATTCACCATAATAATTATTATTATAATGGTAGTTCGCTCTTTTATACGTATTATTTTTACCTTACACAGTCTTACACTTATTTTTAAATTTATTGGAAGAGATGCCAAAGCTTCTCTTGAATCTAATAAGACATGCAATAAAAATATTTTAAAGATTGCAAATCACTTACTTTTTGTCCAAGGACGGCATCTGAAATAAAAACGAAAACAAAAAAAAATTAAAAGTGTATCACATATGTAGAATAAATTACACATTATTACTGTTGTACCTGATAATAATATATAACTATTATTTTATTTTTCTAAACTGTATTAATTAAAAACGGCAATTATTTTATTTCAGATGTTAGGAATATGGTATGCAGTGCAAAAAACTTCGACCGCAAGTAGTTGTGTAATATATAATTTTACAAGAACAAACGAACCATACGAGTACGATCTTGAACAGTATTCGCAACACTTTGCTATAGGATTAACACCATTGAAACACGAGTACAAATACACGGGGAAATTACATGTGCCCGATAAGG
>NW_020438858.1:624459-631644 GCF_000699045.2 Agrilus planipennis | reverse complement strand
TCAAATGTTTACCATTTTTATTTATAAATGAAAATCGAGGTGTTCCGGTAGTTAAAGGGTGGAAAAGTTGGTTTTATATAAAAAAAAATAAGAATAAATAATTTTATGAGACACACATGAAAAAGTTGATTTGTTGAAACTATTAAGTTTTACTACCTACTGCAACAAAATAGACGCTAAAGCATTTTGAAGAGTGAGTGAAATAGTTTTTACCTACTAAATCAAATTTTGCAAACGTGTTTCATAAAATTAATTATTTACTACTTTTTAAATGCAAAACTAACTTTCCACGTCATAGCTTTCGAAACTCTTCAAAAACTGGTGATATTTTATATTAAAACTATAAAATTTAAAAGTAGGTAGTGATTTGTTTTGTTTATAACAGAGGGAACGCAAACAGAAAAAGTTATATTCGGAAGACTGGGCTCTTGGAGACGAAGACATCGAAGGACGTCGTCTGTTTTCCCTCCAAGAAAAATTGGAAGATCCGCGATTTACTCAGCACAATTTTGTCAAAGAAATGCATGGTAGCGAATTAACAGTGGCATATTTTCAAAAGTACGGTTTTAATACACCCCTTCTCTTCAAAGACAAAACAGGACTAGGTAATATCATCTTATTTATTTATATTTCTTAAGCCAAATCTATCTTTCCATGTATAAAATTATAGTTTCGCCAATATAATCTAATTGAATTTAATATTCTATGACAGGATGATTGTATTTTTATTTTTAAATTATTACAAACGAACTGATTCGCATTTCGAGAGCTATCAAATGCATTTTTAAGTATTCAACTTTTTAAAACGTGTCGGAATCGACCGCATGTGGTAATCAAAATTCATTTCTAGAAAACACTGAGAATTTTCATTATGCTTTCCTGTAAACTTTTGATAAGATACGGTATTCACACGAGCCATATCGTAAAGATAATGTAAAACTATTGAACAGTTAGGGAATATGTTGATTGTTCCAGGACTTCGCGTTCCGACGACGAATTTTACAGTGAACGACGTCAGAATGTGCGTCGGTTCGCGTCGCGTGCTCGACGTCATGGACGTGATGACCCAAAAGAATTCGGAAATGACCATGAAAGAGTGGCAAAAGTATTACGAAAGTTCGGAAAAGGATAAGTTACTTAATGTGATTTCACTCGAATTTTCTCATACGAAACTTGAAAATTACGTACAATCGCCTACCGTTGTGAGGTAAGTGATACCTTAAATGTAAGCATTCACGAAACTGCCAGTAGTAGTATTTATTCGATTATTCTATTTATTTTCGGCTAATTTCTCGGCCAATCTAGGCAACATGGGTAGACAAGGTGTATGTAGGGTTGCATATCCTCGATTAAAATTATGTACTAATTTTATTCTATTAAAACTACATGAAAACGATGTTTATCTCCCAACGGTACTTTCTAGAGTAGATGTTCTGAAACTTTTCTGGACTACTGCTCCCCTTAGTATCGACTACTTAATTTTATATGAAATATTAAAATGTTGAATATTACCATTGCATACCTAGTACATTTGTTCATTTACGAAAATAGGAAGGTCTGGGACAAAATGGGGTACTTAGATATGGATAAATATTCTTAAACTCAAATATATACCTTGCATCTCCTTATTTCTAATTGTGTATAAAAATGAATCGGTTATTATGAAATGAAGGAACCCTTCCTGACTACTTTAACGTTCTATCGGCCAATAGGAGCGGCGGAGCTCCCCCCCTCGTCGATAAATAAACGTTAA
This sequence comes from Agrilus planipennis, assembly GCF_000699045.2. NCBI lineage: Eukaryota > Metazoa > Arthropoda > Insecta > Coleoptera > Buprestidae > Agrilus > Agrilus planipennis. The sequence goes on along the minus strand of NW_020438858.1, from coordinate 629,891 downwards.
AACNTGATTTTAAATTTGTTTTTCGAAAATGGAAAGGGTCATTCCTACAATCTTGGCGACTGTCCTGCTGTAGAGCCGATGCAAGATTTTGATATGAATCGAGTAAGTTTTTAATTAACGTTATTTATATTGTAATAAATGAGAACCATTCAATTATTGAAAATTTGATTGTAATATTTATATGTATGAGTACTTGAAGACTATACTACGTACATAAAAGGTAAATAAAATACACACGATATGATATTTCACAAATGCAAACTTGTAAGAAGTATTTTACTTATTATCAGAAAGAAATGTTTTTGACCTCTTGTATGAGAAAAATATCATTTTTTCGTAAATGAGCATTGATGATGCGTAGATAACTTTATTAATAAGAAAAATTAAAGTAAATAAGTGATGAGAGATACCTCATTGGGAACAAGTATATAAGTAGGTACATATAAAATTGAACATTCATAATTGGAATTACTAATTACGACTGATAATGATAATTGAACAAATGCGTTTCATTAATCGTTCATAAGGTTCATTTACTGGTCATGAAAGTTAAGTGACCGATGCTGCGATGTGCACAATTCTAAAATAGACAGAGCCGGACTAGGGTGCACAAATCAAAATACTTATATACATATAAAACTCGTAACCACAGTAATGTATTAGACTGACATTGAAAGTAAATAAATAGTTGAAACTCAAGTATTAATGTTATAGCCTTGAAAAAGGGAGAATAAAATAACAGTCACTTTTTCGCTGCCCTCGCTGTATTATTCCAAAGATATAACTTTTTTTAGTAAGTACGTTATCTAGAATAAGTAAAACACTTCTTTCTTCTATTCACCATAATAATTATTATTATAATGGTAGTTCGCTCTTTTATACGTATTATTTTTACCTTACACAGTCTTACACTTATTTTTAAATTTATTGGAAGAGATGCCAAAGCTTCTCTTGAATCTAATAAGACATGCAATAAAAATATTTTAAAGATTGCAAATCACTTACTTTTTGTCCAAGGACGGCATCTGAAATAAAAACGAAAACAAAAAAAAATTAAAAGTGTATCACATATGTAGAATAAATTACACATTATTACTGTTGTACCTGATAATAATATATAACTATTATTTTATTTTTCTAAACTGTATTAATTAAAAACGGCAATTATTTTATTTCAGATGTTAGGAATATGGTATGCAGTGCAAAAAACTTCGACCGCAAGTAGTTGTGTAATATATAATTTTACAAGAACAAACGAACCATACGAGTACGATCTTGAACAGTATTCGCAACACTTTGCTATAGGATTAACACCATTGAAACACGAGTACAAATACACGGGGAAATTACATGTGCCCGATAAGGCAGTTCCTGCAAAAATGTTTGCCAAATTTCCTCTCAGTAAGCGAGCGCAATCATTTTAATATGTATATTAAAATCAAACTTCAAAGAAAGGGCTGAAATTAGCATTTTTAATCAGGGCAAAAATTAGACCAGAAATCTATAGAAATTCATTTTCGTAGATAAATTAATAATCATAAGAAATTCGCAGATTCTATTTTAAATAAGTAATATGTAGTTGTAGATAACTAGGTGTATTATATGTACATAATAAGCACTCTAAAGTAAAAATTTTTAAATAATATTTTCAAGTTCAGACAGATAGAACACTTTTTTCGTTAATATAAATCAATTAGGAACAAATGGAAATTTACATTGTCATTATTTTTGTTCTTCCAAAATGCATTTAAAGTGTAGGGTAGTTTTTCGATGTTTTCAATTGTTAGATCTGTCTGTACGTTATTTATTTTGCTTTAACTTATGTATAGTTAGACATTTATGAAGATCTAAAACTGCCAAATTCAGCCCAGAATTAATGATTTTTTTAATATTAATTTTGATGACTGTTAGATTTTCTCGGAAGCGCCAGCTATGTCGTTTTTGCCACCGATTACGACACTTTTGCCGGTATATTTACATGCCAAAAACTCGCCTTTGCGCGCAGAGAATCCGCCACCATTCTATCAAGAAGACGTACATTAGACAAAATGTACATCGACAAGGTAAATAAAATGAAACGCTCCATTTTGGGACACCCTATGTATATGTGTACGCAACCGACTAATTTGCTTACAAGTCAAATAAAATGTACAAACAATCAGAAACATAAATATAATTTAAAATCAAAACAGTTTTCGAAACTGTCCTGACGACCAGCACGAGATCAGTTCTCGACGTGTACAATATCTTTTTACTTTTCACTTGTCTTAACGGCAACTTGTTATAATAAATATTTTTATCTGTGACACAATACTGCACCTTTCAAATAATGTAGGTTTCATTCTTATCCTTTTGTAATAAATACTTCAAAAGTGTACCAGATGTTTCGACGATCATATTTATGTTAATAAAGAAGTCACAATTAGCAGAAAATTTCTACAGTTTGCGTTCACTACACGGTGTTCTGTCGAAACTGTCTACGGCGTGCTGATGAGATAAAAAAAGCGAAATCGCGATTGACGGTTTCGACCGGTTATTGATTAAGAACTTTTGCTATAATGACGATATTTCAGATTCGTTCAAAATTGTCAAGTTATGGTGTAGATCCTTTCGAATTATCTCCGATTTCTCAAGAAAACTGCCCCAAGAATCTCACAGAAGGTGTCAATATTAACATCGATGATGACACATTTTCAGCGCATTCGATAGCCAACACTTTCAGAAAAGCAGGAGAAAAAATCGGCGACGGTTTCGAATACGTGGCCAACGGAGCTAAGAAGGTTTTCGGCAAAGGGTCCAACAATTCAGGAGAGAAAGAAGATTTTATAAACCAGAATGTTCAAAATTACCCTATGACTCCCAACCCACATGCTGAATGGTTACCATAATAATTTATTCATTATAAATAAAATTAAATTGAGTGTAATATATAACAACAATTGTGTACGTAACGTTTTTTTTTTTCAATGATGTAGTAGACGATACGTTAACGATGAGATAGAACTTTACTAATTATAGAGGCGTAGAGAGACTCAAGTGTCTGTACCAATTTTATTCAATAAACTATAGTTTTCAGATACTTTTTCAACCAGTTCTTACAATGCACGCAACCCCGTCCTTATGGTTGTATTGTATCTATATTTAATTGGTGGAAATCCGGAAAGTTTTGTTTATTGAACTGCTGGTTTTCATTTGTTCCCCATTTTTTCTTCTTCTAATGAAGTGTATAATCAAGGCAAAATAGGGTAACCCTATTAGGATTTGATTATATACTTCACTTATATAGTAGCAGTAGAGATACTTACTGTTAACTAATTGGAAGTTAGTGCATTTGACAAAGCAATTATTGGAGGTAGGTAGATACCGCACGTCGGTCGTCATAATCCAAATTATATTTTATACGTATATTATAACACTTTATATTTACACGATAAATACACGACTGCTCATTATCGGCCGAATCAAACGAAACCTATTGTACATTTCTATTTCTTTCCAAAAAAAGTTATCTGCTTACAACACCTTGTATACATAAAATAAACAAAAATTGAAACTGACAGCTGCCAAAACTTTTTGACATTTCTTGTGCATTGTTGCAATTGGTTTATTTTAACAATGCTTGCAACAATCAGTGACCTTCGCATCAAAGACGGAGTCGAAAAAGGTTGGAACGCTCTACTACTACAGTCGCAGCCTGTTTCTTTCTCACATCCTAATGTGGCATAATGCCGCATCATGACGTATGTCGTAGATAGATGCAATCCACTCTTACTTCACAAGTTCGAAATCGTGCCAGTTGCGCTATCGCAGGCGCTTGGTGAACTTGTCATTCATGCAATTTCGTCCTCGGAAAAAATTACGAAAATCGGGAGGATTGGTAAAAAAACGGGAAAAAATGACAGAATTTTCGTCTCCAGGCAGGCGATCGTCCGTAAGACAACTGGTAGGTGTAAAACTGTACGTTTTCATGTAGAAAAAGATTTAATAGTCGCCATAACGTGAAATTCGTCCAGCACGTAAACAGATGCAGCATCGACACAGCTGCTGCTATTATTATGGACAATTTACCTGTTATGCTGTTTGTTGATAATTAAACAACATAACATAATAAATGAGTTACTTTTCGACGCGAGATACGACAAAACCTTATCAGCTCTTTTCTATAGTGTACTTAACAGGTAAATTAGTCATTATTACATAAAAAATTGCAGATTAGTATAATTACTCTAATAACAAAAGGCAAACAAATATTCGTTGATTGTTATTAATTAGTGTTAATTAGATGGAGGTGCAACACCTATTTACATACTTATAGCTTATTTTCGGGTGCGTTTTGAAAATATATCAAGGTATTAACATAGATTACAAACAAAGCTATAAAACTAACTAAAAGCTATGGAATTGATGGTTTCAAATAGGTAACGTCTATATAATGTTTAAAGTAAAAACCTATGCACCTCTTTTGTACAAATTTTAGATTAAATTTGTTAGTAAACACGGAATAATACAAACAATGCAGTGACCCAAAAACTGTTATAAAATTTACTAAAAGTTTATATAAAACATAATACTTAGGTAGGTATAGGAGTATAGGTATTGTAAAATTGGTCAATGGCAAGGTAGAAATTTCAATTTTTTATTGTTTTAATACTAATAACAATCTCGATTGTTAAAAAACTGATTCCATAGATATGTCGAGATTAATAGAAAGATTAAAAGCGATTTTTTATAAAATAGTGGAACAATTTTTCAGTAAAGCTATTGAAATATGTAGTGGTAAATAGGTAATAACGTAATTTTAAAAGTACATACTGGCAATTTATTCTTTTCTTTGGAAACACCAAAAGATGCATTTTTTTTAAATGTGTTTTAATTAAACAGTCGCTGCTTTTAACGTAACGACACTCCCCGTCAGCCACTCTGAACGCAACTAACGTGAACTCGTAAACATTTGTGTAGAATTTCCTGAAAATAATTAAACATGTGTTGGGGGCCGGTGATCACGCTTGCGCATTAGGGCTGCATTGAGGTGTGTTTCTGTTGTTTGCGCATGCGTTGCCGTCTTCTAGGAGAACGGTAATTGCTGGTTTGCCGTTTACTATTGTAAGCAGCAGTTGTGAAAATGGCGCATAGGAGTAAAAAGCTCTCTTCTTTGGTAGACCGAGAAAAATACGTCTCTCGTATGGTAGGTGTACTTCGTAAATGCCACATTGAGTACTAATAGTGGATTGAAACGTTCGGAATAAACAAAAAAATATTTTTTAACCTACTCGAGATTATCGAAAGGCCGAGTTGGTATCGATTTATTTGGTTTTGTAGTAGCAAAAGAAGGTGATCCTGATCACCTACGATTACGAATTTGTGTCAATTTTTTATAAGACAATCCGCAAAAGTGTCATCTTTTTAATTTATTGTGATTTGTGTTGTAAGTT
>NW_020438858.1:613744-623394 GCF_000699045.2 Agrilus planipennis | reverse complement strand
ACTACTTTTTAAATGCAAAACTAACTTTCCACGTCATAGCTTTCGAAACTCTTCAAAAACTGGTGATATTTTATATTAAAACTATAAAATTTAAAAGTAGGTAGTGATTTGTTTTGTTTATAACAGAGGGAACGCAAACAGAAAAAGTTATATTCGGAAGACTGGGCTCTTGGAGACGAAGACATCGAAGGACGTCGTCTGTTTTCCCTCCAAGAAAAATTGGAAGATCCGCGATTTACTCAGCACAATTTTGTCAAAGAAATGCATGGTAGCGAATTAACAGTGGCATATTTTCAAAAGTACGGTTTTAATACACCCCTTCTCTTCAAAGACAAAACAGGACTAGGTAATATCATCTTATTTATTTATATTTCTTAAGCCAAATCTATCTTTCCATGTATAAAATTATAGTTTCGCCAATATAATCTAATTGAATTTAATATTCTATGACAGTATGATTGTATTTTTATTTTTAAATTATTACAAACGAACTGATTCGCATTTCGAGAGCTATCAAATGCATTTTTAAGTATTCAACTTTTTAAAACGTGTCGGAATCGACCGCATGTGGTAATCAAAATTCATTTCTAGAAAACACTGAGAATTTTCATTATGCTTTCCTGTAAACTTTTGATAAGATACGGTATTCACACGAGCCATATCGTAAAGATAATGTAAAACTATTGAACAGTTAGGGAATATGTTGATTGTTCCAGGACTTCGCGTTCCGACGACGAATTTTACAGTGAACGACGTCAGAATGTGCGTCGGTTCGCGTCGCGTGCTCGACGTCATGGACGTGATGACCCAAAAGAATTCGGAAATGACCATGAAAGAGTGGCAAAAGTATTACGAAAGTTCGGAAAAGGATAAGTTACTTAATGTGATTTCACTCGAATTTTCTCATACGAAACTTGAAAATTACGTACAATCGCCTACCGTTGTGAGGTAAGTGATACCTTAAATGTAAGCATTCACGAAACTGCCAGTAGTAGTATTTATTCGATTATTCTATTTATTTTCGGCTAATTTCTCGGCCAATCTAGGCAACATGGGTAGACAAGGTGTATGTAGGGTTGCATATCCTCGATTAAAATTATGTACTAATTTTATTCTATTAAAACTACATGAAAACGATGTTTATCTCCCAACGGTACTTTCTAGAGTAGATGTTCTGAAACTTTTCTGGACTACTGCTCCCCTTAGTATCGACTACTTAATTTTATATGAAATATTAAAATGTTGAATATTACCATTGCATACCTAGTACATTTGTTCATTTACGAAAATAGGAAGGTCTGGGACAAAATGGGGTACTTAGATATGGATAAATATTCTTAAACTCAAATATATACCTTGCATCTCCTTATTTCTAATTGTGTATAAAAATGAATCGGTTATTATGAAATGAAGGAACCCTTCCTGACTACTTTAACGTTCTATCGGCCAATAGGAGCGGCGGAGCTCCCCCCCTCGTCGATAAATAAACGTTAAAACACGTCCTGTATATTTATACATTGGTGTATATAATTAAAAAAAGGGATGTAGAATAAAATAATTTTAATGCATATTTAATGTAGCTGAAAGTGAATAATAATCAGATTGTCTTCAGACAGCTCGATTGGGTAGACTGCGTGTGGCCTAGACACCTGAAAGAAAGCCAAATAGAAGCGACTAACGTACTTGAAGAGATGAAATATCCGAAAGTTCAAAAGTATTGTCTAATGTCCGTTAAAAATTGTTATACCGATTTTCACGTCGACTTTGGCGGAACGTCCGTTTGGTATCACATTTTAAAAGGTAACAACTGTCCGCCATACATGTGTGAGTCATTAATTTTGGTATTTTGGTTGGTTTTCTTGAAGGCAGCAAAGTATTCTGGCTGATACCACCAACCGAGCACAATTTAAATTTGTACGAAAAGTGGGTGCTGTCCGGTAAACAAGGAGACATTTTTTTCGGCGACCAGGTCGAGAAGTGTGCCAGAATTACACTTATGGAAGGAAACACGTTTTTCATTCCCACAGGATGGATTCATGCCGTCTACACTCCTTGCGATTCTTTGGTTTTCGGGGGCAACTTTTTGCATTCGTTTGGTATTGATAAACAACTAAAAATCGCCCAAGTTGAAGATACGACGAAGGTAACGTACTCTGTTTTTTTTTTTTATATAATTTATACATGTGTGTTTATGCGTCTCTTCTGTCATTATTCTCCAAAATAGAGCGCTTTCTGATTCATTGTGGTACGTTTTTGAAATGTTTGATAAAAAACAGAACACTCTAGCTAGTTAACTTGGCACTTGACTGGCTTTTCCGTATTTCATTGTTATTTTGCGCAGGTGCCCCAAAAGTTTCGGTATCCTTTTTTCACCGAAATGTTGTGGTACGTCCTGGAGCGGTATGTCTACTGTCTATTGGGTAGATCGCATCTAAACACCGGTGCTGACGTTCCCATTCCCTCAGAAAGGCCCCACATTCACCTGACCCACGCCGAACTTCATGGACTTAAGGTAACGATCATTATTATATTTGAAGTATCATGGAAACTAAGACAAGAAACTTGTTATCTTGTAGGAAATTGTGCTGTATTTGCACATGCTGCCGGCCAACAAGAAAAATGTTCCTGATCTCATAAAAAATCCGGTCGCTTTAATCCAGGACGTACGGACGTTGATAGGACTCCATAGACAGGATAGCAGAGAATTAGCTATCACGGGTCGACCAATTTTATTAGGTACATATATTAGCTAAATTAATTTTAAAAGTTAAAAAACCGTAATTTTTGCATAATTTTGCCATTACGTAGTTCCCGAAGATTCTGACAATAAAATGAAGATTCCGTTCAGTAGAGGGCCTGGACTAAAGGGGCTGAACAGAGTGAAATTGTCGAAGAATCCGTCGTTACCTGGAGATAAAAATGGACCACGAAGAAGACGTACTAGGTAAGCAAGTAGCATTGAAGAAATACAAGTTGTCTGTTTTTTTATTATTTTATTTCATTAGATGTAAAAAATGCGAGGCGTGCATGCGTAATGACTGTGGTGAGTGTGCGTTCTGTTTGGACATGGTGAAGTTCGGGGGGCCGGGTCGTGCAAAACAGACGTGCAATATGCGCCAGTGTCTGCAACCCATGTTACCGGTTACTGCTGCCTGTGCCCATTGCGGTCTTGATGGTTGGGGTCAAGCACCCGTCGTCCCCCTCCAGAAAGGCGCACCTCAAAGGAACGAGAGTGCTAGCGGTCTAATGGAATGTTCGGTAAGTAAATTCCTAAAAACTAAAAGTAAAATTATATCATTGAAAGTAGTTTTCTTCATTTTTAATGTTAAAGAAGGTCATGTTAAATAATTTCAGTGTTACTTTTTGTTGTTATTCCTTTAGGTTTGTTACGAGATAGCTCATCCTGCATGCGTTCAGCGCCTCTGTCCGCAATTTACCGGTTATATAAACGAAGATTTGCCCAACTCGTGGGAATGCCCGATGTGTTGTAAATCTGGCAAAAATGCCGATTACAAACCACGTCATTTCCGAGCTAGACAAAAATCGACCGATTTGCGTCGTATGTCAATAAGTTCGGACGCCTCCAGTGCATTTGAACAAAAAGTAAACTAAGTTTTTCTTAAAAAAAAAGGCAAAATTAATAAAAAAGATCTTTTTCAGGTCCAACCGGAACATTTAAGCGATAGTGGTAGCGAAAACGATACGTCCAAGGATGTCCACGACAATAAAGAATTGGTTCCCATAAAGAAGCGACGTACCAGCGAAGGGGATGTCCCGTCTTCCAAGTCGCCACCAAACGAGGCGCCACGAAAACAAGCACTTAGAATGCAACTGGCTCAGCAACTGATAAATAACACGAACAAAACGCTTAAAAAACCGTTATGTGTGGTCCGACCGGCACCCATAACCAACTCTTCTTTACCAGCCGGCAACTTACCACTAAACAAACGAATAATATTAAACGTGTTTCGGTTTTTAAGTCCTCACGATTTATTTCAGTGTTCGCTTGTTTGTAAGACCTGGGCCCAATATAGTATTGATCCCAGTCTCTGGAGAATCATGAACTTTTCACAAAAGCGTATATCATCTGAACATCTCAAAGGTAAAAAACGTTATCCTTTCGTACAGCGTTAAAAGCTTCGTTTAAATGGTTTTATTATCTTAATCCTTAGAATTAGTTGCAGTAATAATAATGTTTCTACTTTTTTTTTAGGAATAGTTCGTCGCCAACCGGAGCAACTGATCCTCGACTGGGCACATATCAATAAATATCAGTTGAGCTGGTTGATCCAGCGGCTTTCGTGTTTGCGTGACCTTTCGTTGGTGAGTGTGAACATTAAATCAGTCGTTTCGTTAAAAAGTTGTCATTGCGCGCACCTAAACTCTCTCGATCTATCGTTTGTGTCTGGTTTTAATGACGTATCGTTACGCGAAATTCTCGGCCCGAACAACGACTCCCGTCACGGTTTGCGCGACGAAAAAACGCGATTCCGCAATCTAAAGACGTTAAAACTTGCCGGTACGGAAATCACCGACGTCGCGATGCGCTATGTTACGCAATACTTACCGAACTTGGCGCATCTCAGTCTCAGTTGTTGTCCGCGTATATCGGACGCGGGTATCGCGCAGCTGAGTACGAAACCGGCCAATACCGTTATGAACCTTATAACTCTGGACCTGAGCAACACGAAGCTTGTGACCGAGCTGAGCCTCGAACACTTGTCCAAGTGCGAGAACCTTACGCGACTTGACCTGCGACATTCGGTTCAGGTCAGCACCCAAGCACTTATCAAATTCGCAGCCAAAAGCGATCGCAATTTGCAAGTGCGTGATATCAAGTTAGTTGTGAAAAGACAAAACAAAGCGTAGTGCAGACGGTATGTGAATGCGAGTTGACGTAACTGACTGATATTGTACCTACAATAGTTGGTTAGTTGAAAGGGGATCAACTTACCTATTATACTTACGATTAGCAGCTGTTCTCTGTAAGTTCATGGACCATTTGTTTATTATTTTTTTTTTTTTGAAATATTTAGCTTACTTACAAAGTTTGTGATTTATTGAGTAGAAGTTGCATAGTTGGCAATGTGCAAGCTAAGTAGAATATTGGAATCGTATCTATATACGAGTCTCAGTTTTTAGTGTCGAATGATCGTTTTAACGTTTATTGATTTTTAATTTAAAAAAAACAGATAAGATTTGAGTTTTGAAGGAAATTTACGTAGTGCCTGTCTTAAATGAAATTAAAGCGGATGAAATGGAGGCACTACGTACTAAACACTGTGATAGAGTTTAACACATTGCTGGGGTTGCTTACTATTATAGCACTTTCTATCTATTCGTTTTAATATCTATAATTACGTTATTGAGTACAGAAAAATCAATTTTAATATATATTAAGTTATCTCTTACATCGTAATAAAAAAAAAACGCGTAAATTTCCTTCACTGCTGTTTAGTTTTAAAATAATAATTTACTTTATAATGGTAAAGTAAATGAAAAATATTCAAATTTCTGTGTATACAGTGCCGAACATTGAAACACAGGGTAATCGTTCAATAAATGTGATTAATACCACGTTTATGTATTTAAAACTACTACAATTATGAATTGTATTTGTTTTCTAACACATTTATTGAATCGCTCCTGAAATGCTCCTGTAAAATTCTATTTAGACTGATGTAAGTTATAAGAAATTTGTCGCAAATGTAAGGTACATTGAGCAATTAGAAGCTTAACTAACGACCTATTAAATAAAAATTTAAANTTACCCTATGACTCCCAACCCACATGCTGAATGGTTACCATAATAATTTATTCATTATAAATAAAATTAAATTGAGTGTAATATATAACAACAATTGTGTACGTAACGTTTTTTTTTTTCAATGATGTAGTAGACGATACGTTAACGATGAGATAGAACTTTACTAATTATAGAGGCGTAGAGAGACTCAAGTGTCTGTACCAATTTTATTCAATAAACTATAGTTTTCAGATACTTTTTCAACCAGTTCTTACAATGCACGCAACCCCGTCCTTATGGTTGTATTGTATCTATATTTAATTGGTGGAAATCCGGAAAGTTTTGTTTATTGAACTGCTGGTTTTCATTTGTTCCCCATTTTTTCTTCTTCTAATGAAGTGTATAATCAAGGCAAAATAGGGTAACCCTATTAGGATTTGATTATATACTTCACTTATATAGTAGCAGTAGAGATACTTACTGTTAACTAATTGGAAGTTAGTGCATTTGACAAAGCAATTATTGGAGGTAGGTAGATACCGCACGTCGGTCGTCATAATCCAAATTATATTTTATACGTATATTATAACACTTTATATTTACACGATAAATACACGACTGCTCATTATCGGCCGAATCAAACGAAACCTATTGTACATTTCTATTTCTTTCCAAAAAAAGTTATCTGCTTACAACACCTTGTATACATAAAATAAACAAAAATTGAAACTGACAGCTGCCAAAACTTTTTGACATTTCTTGTGCATTGTTGCAATTGGTTTATTTTAACAATGCTTGCAACAATCAGTGACCTTCGCATCAAAGACGGAGTCGAAAAAGGTTGGAACGCTCTACTACTACAGTCGCAGCCTGTTTCTTTCTCACATCCTAATGTGGCATAATGCCGCATCATGACGTATGTCGTAGATAGATGCAATCCACTCTTACTTCACAAGTTCGAAATCGTGCCAGTTGCGCTATCGCAGGCGCTTGGTGAACTTGTCATTCATGCAATTTCGTCCTCGGAAAAAATTACGAAAATCGGGAGGATTGGTAAAAAAACGGGAAAAAATGACAGAATTTTCGTCTCCAGGCAGGCGATCGTCCGTAAGACAACTGGTAGGTGTAAAACTGTACGTTTTCATGTAGAAAAAGATTTAATAGTCGCCATAACGTGAAATTCGTCCAGCACGTAAACAGATGCAGCATCGACACAGCTGCTGCTATTATTATGGACAATTTACCTGTTATGCTGTTTGTTGATAATTAAACAACATAACATAATAAATGAGTTACTTTTCGACGCGAGATACGACAAAACCTTATCAGCTCTTTTCTATAGTGTACTTAACAGGTAAATTAGTCATTATTACATAAAAAATTGCAGATTAGTATAATTACTCTAATAACAAAAGGCAAACAAATATTCGTTGATTGTTATTAATTAGTGTTAATTAGATGGAGGTGCAACACCTATTTACATACTTATAGCTTATTTTCGGGTGCGTTTTGAAAATATATCAAGGTATTAACATAGATTACAAACAAAGCTATAAAACTAACTAAAAGCTATGGAATTGATGGTTTCAAATAGGTAACGTCTATATAATGTTTAAAGTAAAAACCTATGCACCTCTTTTGTACAAATTTTAGATTAAATTTGTTAGTAAACACGGAATAATAAAAACAATGCAGTGACCCAAAAACTGTTATAAAATTTACTAAAAGTTTATATAAAACATAATACTTAGGTAGGTATAGGAGTATAGGTATTGTAAAATTGGTCAATGGCAAGGTAGAAATTTCAATTTTTTATTGTTTTAATACTAATAACAATCTCGATTGTTAAAAAACTGATTCCATAGATATGTCGAGATTAATAGAAAGATTAAAAGCGATTTTTTATAAAATAGTGGAACAATTTTTCAGTAAAGCTATTGAAATATGTAGTGGTAAATAGGTAATAACGTAATTTTAAAAGTACATACTGGCAATTTATTCTTTTCTTTGGAAACACCAAAAGATGCATTTTTTTTAAATGTGTTTTAATTAAACAGTCGCTGCTTTTAACGTAACGACACTCCCCGTCAGCCACTCTGAACGCAACTAACGTGAACTCGTAAACATTTGTGTAGAATTTCCTGAAAATAATTAAACATGTGTTGGGGGCCGGTGATCACGCTTGCGCATTAGGGCTGCATTGAGGTGTGTTTCTGTTGTTTGCGCATGCGTTGCCGTCTTCTAGGAGAACGGTAATTGCTGGTTTGCCGTTTACTATTGTAAGCAGCAGTTGTGAAAATGGCGCATAGGAGTAAAAAGCTCTCTTCTTTGGTAGACCGAGAAAAATACGTCTCTCGTATGGTAGGTGTACTTCGTAAATGCCACATTGAGTACTAATAGTGGATTGAAACGTTCGGAATAAACAAAAAAATATTTTTTAACCTACTCGAGATTATCGAAAGGCCGAGTTGGTATCGATTTATTTGGTTTTGTAGTAGCAAAAGAAGGTGATCCTGATCACCTACGATTACGAATTTGTGTCAATTTTTTATAAGACAATCCGCAAAAGTGTCATCTTTTTAATTTATTGTGATTTGTGTTGTAAGTTGTACGCAATAACATAAAATGTGGGTTAACGCCATAGGAACTACATATCTACGACGCCTGTTTTTGGTTTTGGCCTATTTATCGTTAGTTTTTTGACCTTATGCATGTGCATATGTCGAGTTACAAAAAAGACAGAAGTGATAGAACAAAAAAAATGGTAAAGTAAAGACATTATTATGGTACTGTTTGGTTGTTTTGTTATTATATTTGTTTTTCCATTGTTTTTTTTAAGGAACTGAAGTCTACCATTCTTTTGTTAGTTCATATAATAATTGATGTAAAGGCTTGCGTGAACGTGCGTACGTGTGTTGTATGAAGATATCACGCATTTGAATTAAATCAAACTTCTATGATCTTTTTATTATTTTAAGTTGTTTGTACATTGATAAATGCAGAGCAAATAGGAATTGTTTTTCTTCATTATTTTTGTCTTTTTTGGCGTAGGTACTCTAAACTAAACCTTAAAGAAACCTGTCACATTTTTATAATTTATTAGTGGACCGTTTGTTAGTTCTATAAACTAAAGATCTCGTTAATCTTTGACCTTAATAAAAATAATTAGTTTATTCCACTCAACAAACACCCAATTAAATAATTTATCTAAACACAATTTGTAAGTTAGATTTGAAAAAGAATTGAAATTATTTTATTATTTTTTTTTTTTTGAAGGGTAGGTATCAAGTAGATAGTTCTTCAAACTAAAATACTTATTAGGTTATTATTATTTTTTACCTCAAATGTTTACCATTTTTATTTATAAATGAAAATCGAGGTGTTCCGGTAGTTAAAGGGTGGAAAAGTTGGTTTTATATAAAAAAAAATAAGAATAAATAATTTTATGAGACACACATGAAAAAGTTGATTTGTTGAAACTATTAAGTTTTACTACCTACTGCAACAAAATAGACGCTAAAGCATTTTGAAGAGTGAGTGAAATAGTTTTTACCTACTAAATCAAATTTTGCAAACGTGTTTCATAAAATTAATTATTTACTACTTTTTAAATGCAAAACTAACTTTCCACGTCATAGCTTTCGAAACTCTTCAAAAACTGGTGATATTTTATATTAAAACTATAAAATTTAAAAGTAGGTAGTGATTTGTTTTGTTTATAACAGAGGGAACGCAAACAGAAAAAGTTATATTCGGAAGACTGGGCTCTTGGAGACGAAGACATCGAAGGACGTCGTCTGTTTTCCCTCCAAGAAAAATTGGAAGATCCGCGATTTACTCAGCACAATTTTGTCAAAGAAATGCATGGTAGCGAATTAACAGTGGCATATTTTCAAAAGTACGG
>NW_020438858.1:597846-609145 GCF_000699045.2 Agrilus planipennis | reverse complement strand
AAAAAAATTATTTTATTCTTTTTTGTTTTAACTATTTAAATTGGAAATAACTTTTGGTTTCAGAACTTTTTTAAAAGACCTTGTATGTCATTTTATAAATTTCTGATTGTTCCTCGTATAGCGTTGGAAAGTGACACCTAGTGGTGAGTGACGAAAATAATCAAATTTCAAAATTTCACATTACAAAAAAATTATTTCATTAAAAATAAATACATATTTTTTATTGACTAAAATTTACTATAACTATAAAACTTTGGATGAAATCAATGCAATAAACGAATACGATGCTTTACAAATTCATAACTTAATAATGTATGTATAATGTTTTGCAACATTAATTACTCCAATAAAAAATATAAGCTGCAATTAATGGAGCTACCGATTCGTTAAAAATTTCATAATTATTTCATATTTTTGAGACAATTTTAATTTTAATGAAAAAATAAGATAGCAAAATGTTTTTCTTTTTTAAACTTGTAAAGTACCCACGTGCTTACACTGCGTTGTACTGTTAATAAAAAAAATAACATCAAGAAGAAGTAACAGATTTACAGACTGATAATGTTATCAGTTAAGATAAAAGCCAGAGACATGTTTATACTCATACATAATTAATAGCACCTTTATACATCTAATTAATTATATTTAGTTAATTAACAGTTTTGTTTGTTGAAGATGCGACTACAACTATGGGAGCTCAAATAAATTTGTTTTTTATTTTAACTTTTTTAGTAATTCAGATTAAAAGTAAGTAAAACCAGTACTTTAAAAATGCAATATTTTAAGAGCAATTCATTTATGCCCTATTAATTATAATATTTTTTTGTGCAGTGTATAGTGAAAATCTAGAGGGTAGAATTGTCGGAGGAAAACCAGCAGGTAACGGGGATGTTCCATACACGGTAAATGATTATTTTCGATTTAATTCTTTTACGCAAATTGATCATTTTTTCATAATTTAAAAATGTTAAATATGGGTACATATAGAATATTATGATTAGTCACGGTCAAAGTTCGAATAAACAGTATAATGTTCGTTTATTTTTCATTTAATCAGGGAAAGTAATAAAAAGTGTTCTCGTGCTAAACTCAAAGGTGCATCTAAACAAGGCAATATTTTTTTATTAATAAATCCGGAGACAAAATTGAAGAAACAGAGAAAGGTGTCTGCACTGATCTTCATTCGCATCCCCTCATACATAGGACCATTTTTGTAGAGCATTAAAAGTTTAAGCGATAAATTTATTGTAAAATAATTTTTTATAGGTTTCTTTAAGAAGATCGTGGAACAATGAGCATTTCTGTGGGGGCTCGTTAATAACGAATAAACATGTCCTGACCGCAGCTCACTGTGTTTATTATTCGTGGGGCGGGCCCCTTCCAGCATTCACAATTTAC
Organism: Agrilus planipennis; assembly: GCF_000699045.2. Lineage (NCBI taxonomy): Eukaryota > Metazoa > Arthropoda > Insecta > Coleoptera > Buprestidae > Agrilus > Agrilus planipennis. Next base: position 607,747 of record NW_020438858.1, on the reverse strand, counting down.
GTGGTAGCAGGCCAAATAAAATTGGAAACAAATGGAAGCAGCATTTACAGGGAAGCATCAAATATAATAGCACATCCACAGTACAATACGAAAAATCTCATAAATGACGTAGCAATTATAGAAGTGAGTAAACGTTCTAATTTGATCATTCTTTTTGAAACAAAAACAGATTCATTTTTAGATAAACAGCGCGTTTTCTCTGACGAAGTCAATTGCAACAGTAACCCTTAAAATGGAGCCCGTAATCTCTGGATCGTGTCAAGTCAGTGGTTGGGGATATCAGAAATTTGTAAGTTTAATTAATTTAATGTGATTAATTAAGGGAAACGAACAAACAATTTGTTTTTTCTCTAATCAGGGAGCTGATCAGTTGAGTCCGATTCTGATGATAGCTGACGTAAAAATTATGGACTTCTCAACCTGTTACATTAATTATTACGAAAGGAGTAATGGTTCTATCGTACTCGATCGCGGCATGATTTGTGCTGGCCATCAGCAGGGTAAAACGGACGCGTGTGGGGTAATGTTTTGTTTCGATAGTAATCCAATAGATGTAAAATGAAATTAATTGTAGGGCGATTCCGGTGGACCGCTGACGTGCAACGGACTGCTAGCAGGGGTTGTTTCAGCAGGAGTGGGATGCGCCAACCCCGATTTTCCAGGTATTTATGCAAACGTTCCCTATTACTACGACTGGATATTATCTAAAATAAACGCATGCTCTGATTGTTCTACATCAAAGTCTGTCTCCGAAGCTACAAGTATAACGGAGAGTAGTAAATTTGTTATTGTAACAGAAGGAACGGTAATTAGTTTCCCATTTAATGTAACCAACGGCAAAGCGACCGGATACGTGGGGTGTTTTAATAATTTTAGTTTCTTGTTATTATTATTATTATTGCCTCTAATGCACGCAATACTTAATTATTTTTAATAATGTTATAATGCACACACAAAACAAAATTGCTTTTTATAATGTGTATTATCAGTGAGACAAACAACCTTGAATGTATGTAACGCGCGAGTTGATTATAAAAAAAAAATAGGGTCAAACAAAAGAGTACATGTATAAAATTAAATAAGCCCTTTTACGAAATTTTTCGAGTGTTTAATTTGTCTACTTGTTAATTCTTATATGAATGTTTTAAAGTGCCAACTAGTGCAAAATATGCCCGTTAAAAAAAAGTATTACTAACAAGTCAAAGTTTAGTATTGACGTCACCTAACTTTTGAGAAGCAAATTTGCATAAAATGTACAAAAAAAATATGTACTCTGGCTTCCTATAATTTTATTTAAACAACTATGAAACCGAAAACCTAATTGTAACGAACACCTTTTAAATTATTATTTATTGTTTGTTTTTTATTTTTGAGTGGAAGAGTTGTGTAAATAGATCAGCTCCTTTCTGATTTACTTCTTCATAGCCATACGGTTGTAACGTTTTCTTCATTTTTTCGTACCATTCAGAAACGCGCGGGAAATCTTTTATATTAAATCCAACGGCCTAAAAAGAGTACATTACATTAGATTAAATTAAGATAATCATGACTCGATTCATTCTTTTTTTTTTTTATTTCTTTCCCTTGTTCTTATATATCCCTACAAAAATAACTTACGTCGGCGGTTGAAACGGTTGCTATTATTGAAAAATCGGCGATCGTCATTTGGGGCCCAGCCACCCACTGGCTATTTTCTAGCAACGTATTTAGTAATTTCAAGGCCTCCTTAACTTTATCAGCTTGTTCGTCGTTCGGTTTTTCCCCGTGAAGTAGCACGGGCACCTAAACGGAAATTTTATTGACCAGATCTTGTGTAATTTATAGATATATTTATAAACTTACGTAATAATTCATCAAACTTTGATACAGCGTGCCAATGTCGAAGTATAAAAGTTGATCGACTTTAGCAGCTAATTTTGGATCATTTGGTATATATTTGTGCTCTTTATCATATTGATCTTCCAGATATTTAAGAATTGCGCGACTAAATTGTAATGTAAATTATTAAAGCAGTTAGTTATTAATTAGTTGGATTGTTTACCTTTCCCAAAGAACATAATCATGGTCTACTAATGTCGGTATGGTATGTTGAGGATTTAGCTACAAAGAAATAATAAAAAGGTATAAAGTATTAGCAGCAAAAATCGTTTATACCTTTAAAAACTCTGGTTTCATCTGATCTCCGTTGACAATATTTAGCGATTTAAGATTAACAGTAAGTCCCAAAACACGTAAGAAAAGAAGGACGGCTCTACAAGGGGGGCTTGGTGGAAAATAATATAAATCTATGCCGTCCATTGTTTATAAAAGCTACGAACAACAGAAAAAGACTAATCGATATTAATTAAATTAAAACTTACAAAATACTAATAAGTAGGTTTATTTTCATATCTCAACAGTTTTCACGATAAAACACTTTAACGTTACATGTACTTACCGTTATGGTACTTCACGAAAAAGTGGACCTCTTAAAAGTAGTAAAGTGTAACATGTAATTGAATTATAGTATTTGCTTTTCTATTTTAAACGGTCTTAAAAAAGTTAGTTCGTTTTTGTACAAATTTAGGAAAATCTTGTTAGGTAACTGATGGCTCGCAATTTTTTATATGAATGCATAAATGTTAAACCGTGTTTTTAAATTAAATTTTTTAATAAATGTTGCGTGATGAAAACCTTCTATAAAATTTATAAGTAAAACACACATTCAAAGCAAAATTCTATTAGGTATGTTGTAATTATTTCTGATCTGATATCTGTAATTGCAATCAATTTTTAACTTCCTACAATTATCTTATTCAACAATAATAACAACGTTAAATTTTATTTCCTTTGCTATTCGATCCTTCAGATAATATTGTAACAAATAATTACAGTATACAAAGTACTTCATTATATGCATATAAATTATTGTTTTTTTTTTTTTAATGACAATCATTTGCCCTAAAGTGCTTTTCTAATTAAGGGGCGTTTAAACATGGATTTATTTTATCGTTAGTCCACTCTATTGGTAATTAACTTTAAACAAAACAGCAAGTTATTAGCAAAATTGCTATAAAAACATCGTTTATAAAGATAATGATGTTCTATAAATTATAATTTTTAGTGCCTATTTACCTAGTGTATTGATACATTTAGTTTTAACAACAAATACGTAGATCATAGTGGTTAACAAGATAAATATTAAGAAATACAAAAAGCAATAAGAAAAAATAATTATTATACATTTACTACGTTAGGTATTGTTGAGACACTCTATTTTTCCATTCGTATCTATGGGCTTTGCGAGGTACTATGGTTTTTCTAACCTCCATAATTTATACCTCTGTTGTCTATGGTCTAACCTCTTTCATATTAGTTTGTGGTTATGACAGTTTGAGGCTGCTACTATTTCTCGATATTTTCGTGAATAGTCTGGTTCAGCGCTGATCAATTTCGACGGTTATTGGTTATCTCGACCAGATAATTAAGTTAAAAAAATGGTGAGAATTTTGAAATTGGTATTTGCACAACAAATTACAAAATTATGAACGTTTTACCTCCACGTGTTCCCAAAACTTTTTGGCTTTATTTGCAAAAACGTGTTACGATTGTTTGTATATTTTCTCGCTGTTTTCGTATTAATTGTGCCGTTTTTATCGTGTATTTTTTATGTTATGATCTATAACATTTTTTTTTTGTATAACCTCAATTATATTGTAATCGATCTCGTTTGTTATTAGACTTCCCTAAAAGAAAATCCTGAAAAACCCGGTCAAGAATCTGCACCGGTTCATCGTATCAGAATTACATTGACATCGCGAAATGTGAAGTCTTTAGAAAAAGTCTGTTCTGATCTTATCAGCGGTGCCAAGAAACAAAAGTTGAAAGTAAAGGGACCAGTACGTATGCCCACCAAAGTGTTACGCATCACCACTCGTAAGACTCCTTGCGGTGAAGGTTCAAAGACGTGGGATCGTTTCCAAATGAGGATCCACAAGAGAGTTATCGATCTTCATTCCCCATCTGAGATCGTTAAACAAATTACCTCTATATCTATTGAACCAGGTGTAGAAGTTGAAGTAACTATTGCAGACGCATAAGTTAAAAAGGTATATTTGTATGTACTAAAATAAAACAAGAATAAAAGTTTTTTTTCTTATTGCAATTGCATTGTTTTTTGTTTTATATCAAAATGAGTTTATAATTTTCAAGTACGCTAGTAGGGACGTTACTCTACAATTAATGACTGATTTATATGTTATTGGAATAAAGAAATCAACGTAAATATTTAAAAATTGCCGCTTCCTGAAAAATGCACAAGTATTACCAATTGTAACATATAAAGTTTTACTTTCGTAGTTGTACGGTTGGTATTAAAATTTATAGTTTTTTTTTTTGTTTGTCAAAGCAACGGATTTTAAATTAATTTGAAACTCAATAAGATACTTCGGTTTACATGTACATGTTTTTATATAATTTAATTTGCATTGTGGTGAAAGAAACTCATCTGCATTTATAACTGGGAGGTATTTTCTTGAAATTTACTTAGCGTAAACTACATTTTTGAATATATTTAAAAAAAATAACCTCTGTTTCTCGTTTGTCATTTTTTATCATCACGTTTTTTAGCGTTTAAAAATTTAAATTGAAACCACATGTTTTTTTTTTTAATTTTAGGAGAATGCAAAATTAATCACGATGCCTCGCCGTAGACGATATCACAGACGTAAACGTTATTTGAAGACTCTGAAGAAAAGAAATAAACGTTTACAATCGGAATCGACTACAGAGGATAGAAAGCGCGAAAACAATGCAACATTCGACATTTCTAAGATGACCGACGTTGGTTTAAACATAACTCAAATAATTTCTCCCGTTTGCACACCTAATCTTACACCACCTAGTAATGTCTCTTTATTTTGTAACATTCACAGCACTTCCGAACTTCTTGACAACTTTGCAAAGACTACTGAAGATAGAAAGTCATTTTTAAATAATGCAGATTTTTTAAAATATGATGTAGAAAATTTACCCAGTGCTACAACTAACAAAGAAACTATTAATTGTTTATCAAAATCACAATCATTAAAATTAAGAAATGAAGTAGCTGTACAAACAGAGAGTGAGAATACACATCTGGAGGAACAAAAAAAGACTAATGCTGGTTGTTGTGAATGGAATAAAGCTGATAACCTTACGAATCCTGTTGTCATTTATAAAACCCCTTTGAAAAGACTGCGTGACATTTGTTTTTCACCTTCTCAAGACTTTGAAGAACAGCACTGTACTCCTATGAAAGACTTAAGTTGTAGATCTTTGTACACCGAATATGACAAAGAGTTATTTAATGCATTTTCCAATTCACTTGATGATCCAGAAACTGAAAAAAAATTATATAACAAAAATGACACTTTTATAAGAAATAAGAAGACATCTACACCTTTGAACAAAAAGGTGTTAGATTTTAAAACAGATGAAACATTCAACATAAATTCATCGTTGACATCTGAAAATAGCAAAATTTCTGAATTCTTATTTAGTAAATGTGCAGCAACCTTTCCAACTACATTCAGTCACTTGCATAAGAGGAAAACGACTCCAAGAAAGTATCATCAAAAATTTTTTAAAAGCAAGAATTTTTCTATAAACCAACATAAGAAATATCCTTGCTTGACACACAATTACTACATTAATTATGCCAAGTTCACAAATCGAAGCCATAATATTACATTAAAGCACATGTCTCGAATAAATAAAATCAGATTTCCGACGAACAAGAGAAGCCCTGATTACACTACAAAAGGCCGTGGAATTAACAGCAGACTTTTGTCCAAGATCGTGAAATGTAGTAACCGATTTGCCAAACTTCCACAAAAACTATCAAATATAATTTCCTGGTTAGGAATAACTTTTACAAAGGTAATAGTTTAATCCTTTTTAGACTTTTGTCCGTAATATACAGAGTGGTTTTCATATTACATTAGAGTTATAACATATTTATACTTTTAAATTTTTGTAATGTATGTGATATGCTGAATTACATCAGTATGTCATCATCTACTAATACTTGCTGGTAACTGAAATATTTCATATTCATTTGACGTGCTATTGAGACTAAATAAGATGGAACTTCCGATTCATGTACGGTAGCTTCAATAAACTACTGACGACGAACTTAATCTATTCATATATATGCAAAATGTTTAATTTTCAGGGAATGTCTAGTTTATGTCGTCTGTATTCTTTGAATAAAACAATATTGTCGAAAACGGAAAATTTGACTAATCCAACTATTAACAACCCAAACGACAGCGAACCAGGAGTAGTTTGTAAAAATTGCGATCAAAATCAGGTGCAAATTTCGATTCTAACAGCCAAAGTTGGAGACTTGGAAACTGAAATGAACCACATAAAGCGTGAATACCAAACACAACTGACAAAACTTGCGACTAAAGTTGGGAATTTCGACTTGGAAATGAACCACGTAAAACAGGTAATATATAACAAATAAATATGACATCGAACTCTGTTAATTTCCTACAATTTTTTATTTATTTAAGGAATATCAAACGCAAATTTCATCATTGACTGCTCAAGTTGACGACCTCAAAAACGAATTGAAACTACAAAACGAAAAAATCCAAAAAATGACGTCTACCTTTTTCTCTAATTGTAACACTTACAACAGTTACCAGCCTTCAAAAAGCTTACAATTGGATGCTTGTGGCGCGCCTCCACCGCCGCCTCCTCCGCCTCCGCCGCCCCTTTTGTTAGCACCGGCCCCTATTATTAGGATCACATCGAGTACAAAGCTTGAGAAGAAAATGCAAAAGGCTGGTGCCGAAAATCGACCCGTTATTTCTCTGGATGACATCTTGAAAGTGAAACTCAGGAAAACGGCGGTAATTTTCTTTTTATATAATGTATTGTTTGATTTACAAACAATAAATAACGATTGGAAAAAAATCAATTGAAAACTATCTTTTGAATCAATAGCTGCATTTTACTATGACTTTTTTAGAGTTCTGAACCAAAAAAAGATAAATAGGAAGATTTTTTATTATCGTTACTTAATCCAGATAAATTTGTTTTAAAATTGCGAAAATTGAAGGTAGAAAACCAGGGTCGAGTCATATGAAAAGACTCAATTATATTTACACTTTCTAGAACAATTTATATGATTAAAACTGTACAAAAAGTACTGTTCCCACTAAGCATTTTTCTTAATTTTTATTTAAGATCTTTTTTTTTTGTAAAAGGAGCGGAAATCGCCGCTAAGGAGGCTGTCACCTTTGAAACGTTCGATTCAGCCGATAATTTCGTCGGATATGCTGCGACAGATCAAGTTGAAGCCGACGTCGCGGTCGCAAACACCGCTGATTGATTCTAGTCCGTTGAGTGCAACCGCAAGCCCTCAGGCAAGTCTCATGCGGATCTTGACAAACGTTGACACTAACGTACGAAGGGTAAAAAGGCTAAAACGTAGCAACGGTTATAGTTTTGATGATAGTTGTAGGACTCTTACGAGCAGGCGCGACGTCGGAAAAGACAGGGACTTCCTGTGAACGGACCACACTGCGCTAACTAACTATCAAAGGTACTAAAGTATTAATTATTCTTTTTTTTTATTATANTACATTGAGCAATTAGAAGCTTAACTAACGACCTATTAAATAAAAATTTAAATTTGAAGTATTATCGAGAGAAATTGTAAACTTAAAAAAAATCCACTTGAGATATCTTAAAGTACACGAACCATCTTCTTAATGGTCTTTAAAACAAAAAAAATTTGCGGATGTTTTATTCGATATCGAATAGTTTATTTTTTAATGTATTGTGCAAGAAGTGAATGTTTGTGCAATGTAGATATATAAAAGGGCGTGAAAGAAAAGAAACGTTTGATTAGTCGAAGAGAATTAATTCGTAAATCACTGTAAAATAATCGAGTGCAGCTTATGTACATTAATTTGTATAACACTTACAACTAGTACAAATTAGCGTGCGTTTTCTTAAATAATTAATAAATTTGCAGAAGTTATATTGATAAGTAGAGCGAATTTTTTAAGTATTACTTGCTGTAAATTTACTCTTTTTTATAAAAAAGATAAGAAATCGTTTTGTTTTTTTATGCAGCATACCAAAAATGTCCATATCTTAGTTCTTAACAATTAAAACTAAGCTATATAGCAGAAAAGACAGATTGGAACCATTTTTGTGGAAGATAACATTTTATTGAAAAAGTGGTTGATGGCATTTATGAAAAATTAACAGTTTATGTAATTGGGCGGAGTCTAAAGCTCAGAGGCGTTAATCATCGCTTCATATCTTTTTAAAAAAAATTATTTTATTCTTTTTTGTTTTAACTATTTAAATTGGAAATAACTTTTGGTTTCAGAACTTTTTTAAAAGACCTTGTATGTCATTTTATAAATTTCTGATTGTTCCTCGTATAGCGTTGGAAAGTGACACCTAGTGGTGAGTGACGAAAATAATCAAATTTCAAAATTTCACATTACAAAAAAATTATTTCATTAAAAATAAATACATATTTTTTATTGACTAAAATTTACTATAACTATAAAACTTTGGATGAAATCAATGCAATAAACGAATACGATGCTTTACAAATTCATAACTTAATAATGTATGTATAATGTTTTGCAACATTAATTACTCCAATAAAAAATATAAGCTGCAATTAATGGAGCTACCGATTCGTTAAAAATTTCATAATTATTTCATATTTTTGAGACAATTTTAATTTTAATGAAAAAATAAGATAGCAAAATGTTTTTCTTTTTTAAACTTGTAAAGTACCCACGTGCTTACACTGCGTTGTACTGTTAATAAAAAAAATAACATCAAGAAGAAGTAACAGATTTACAGACTGATAATGTTATCAGTTAAGATAAAAGCCAGAGACATGTTTATACTCATACATAATTAATAGCACCTTTATACATCTAATTAATTATATTTAGTTAATTAACAGTTTTGTTTGTTGAAGATGCGACTACAACTATGGGAGCTCAAATAAATTTGTTTTTTATTTTAACTTTTTTAGTAATTCAGATTAAAAGTAAGTAAAACCAGTACTTTAAAAATGCAATATTTTAAGAGCAATTCATTTATGCCCTATTAATTATAATATTTTTTTGTGCAGTGTATAGTGAAAATCTAGAGGGTAGAATTGTCGGAGGAAAACCAGCAGGTAACGGGGATGTTCCATACACGGTAAATGATTATTTTCGATTTAATTCTTTTACGCAAATTGATCATTTTTTCATAATTTAAAAATGTTAAATATGGGTACATATAGAATATTATGATTAGTCACGGTCAAAGTTCGAATAAACAGTATAATGTTCGTTTATTTTTCATTTAATCAGGGAAAGTAATAAAAAGTGTTCTCGTGCTAAACTCAAAGGTGCATCTAAACAAGGCAATATTTTTTTATTAATAAATCCGGAGACAAAATTGAAGAAACAGAGAAAGGTGTCTGCACTGATCTTCATTCGCATCCCCTCATACATAGGACCATTTTTGTAGAGCATTAAAAGTTTAAGCGATAAATTTATTGTAAAATAATTTTTTATAGGTTTCTTTAAGAAGATCGTGGAACAATGAGCATTTCTGTGGGGGCTCGTTAATAACGAATAAACATGTCCTGACCGCAGCTCACTGTGTTTATTATTCGTGGGGCGGGCCCCTTCCAGCATTCACAATTTACGTGGTAGCAGGCCAAATAAAATTGGAAACAAATGGAAGCAGCATTTACAGGGAAGCATCAAATATAATAGCACATCCACAGTACAATACGAAAAATCTCATAAATGACGTAGCAATTATAGAAGTGAGTAAACGTTCTAATTTGATCATTCTTTTTGAAACAAAAACAGATTCATTTTTAGATAAACAGCGC
>NW_020438858.1:579759-594392 GCF_000699045.2 Agrilus planipennis | reverse complement strand
CAATCATGTTATGTATGGACTTCCTGTGAACGGACCACACTGCGCTAACTAACTATCAAAGGTACTAAAGTATTAATTATTCTTTTTTTTTATTATAATTTTTATTACTCGTCTGTTTTATCCCATTTTCTGGCGCCTTAAGTTTTTTAATAGGTGGTTATAAAATATATACTTATTAACGCCATCGTTAGATAAAAATAATTATACTTTTTTTAATTTAAATATACAACGTTTTATCTTATTTTCGGGAAATCACAATAATTTTTTCCAAGTTATTTCATACAGTAGTTTCTTTTAAAAAGCAAAATATATTTTTTTTACATTTTATATTCGTTTTATACTGCTGGGTATATATTCTGAATTCTTGTACGTTTAAATAGTAAAATTGTCCAAAATTGTTAGTATTACAGTTTTTGCTTTCATCGAGTAAAAAAATTTTGTATCATCATAATTGATACGCGATATTGATTATGTTTGTTTGGAAAGACGACTCTGTGATATTAAAAATAATTAGTAATTCTTTAAATACAAGCTCTCAATTTTATTATCGTTTTTTGTTTTTGCTAATATTTTAGTAAATGTAAAATAAAAAACTGAAAGTACGACAGAGAAAAAATTTATTCTGATTGTATAATACTTTTTTTATTAACAAAAATATAAAAATAAACCACAATTATACAAGACACACATTTGAATGCATTTAAATTTACTAAAAGAAAAATAGAGATAATTACACAATTACGAATTAGTTTGCAAAAGTAGCGTTAGATTATTATATAAACATAACATTTCCTATTATTAAATATTTAAAATGACTTGATAATTTTGGCTTAATTTCTTTTCTGTTAGTAATGAAAAAAATGTTTATTAGTTCTGAATTCTTTTACGTTCAAAACTTTTACAAAATTACATTGCACTTTTTAACGTTATTATTTTTATTAAGGGATTTATGGCTTATTAATAATTAATGTTTTTGTAGCAAACAAGGAATGTTAACCCAATGAAAAGGTTTAGATAATTTTTTGTTTTAATTATTAGCTTAATGAACTTGTTTTTCACTAGTTGTAAATTAAAACAATTAAATTATGTGTTAGTTTTTCAAAATTGGGAAGACATATGATGTGATTTTCTATGTCACATTTGTTTTTTCATTTGCAATACAATATACAAAACAAATCGTTATCACAATGCCACGATTTACTAAATGCATAATAAACGTTTTTAAAATAACTGCGACAGCGCAAGCAATACATAACTAATAGTGCTATAACTGTTCGTACTTATCAAACGAAAATAGAATAAAAATTACGATGCTGTGACTAAAGTCAATGTTATTGCTAATGAAACAGATTGGCTTTGCTCAGTTTGTTATAAGTCCTTTAAGAAGAGTGATAACATGCTTTTGAAGAGTAGTACCTATTATCTATCTAACTTTGATTTATTTACATTTAAATAATACTTAGGCTTAATGTACACTTACTAAAAATGCTTTAAAAATTCTTCCGATACTATTCTAGCCCTTGCGTTTACAGCTAATTTCATTTCAGAAATTTCTTTATCTATTTCTTCCATGAAATGGATCACAAAATCGACCAGTTTGTGTTTAAACATTTGTTCGGTATGAAAGTTTGTTATAAGAAAACTTATGTCATATCCTTCGATGGGTTTGCGTCTCATTATGATAAAATTTTCAGCTCTCATCATCATAAAACGCATGAATTTCTTACACAAAATCTTCTCAATCTCATCGGCTTGCTTCACAGATATACTAACGCGAACAGAGTTGATAGAAGATTCGATAAGCACCTAAACAAAATTGAAAAATATCCAGCATTTAGAACTCTGTAATAAACAATGTTTGCTCTATGTACCTTTTCTTTTTCGTTTCTTGAAATTATCACCGGAGTTAGTAGGAGTTCTTTACTAGATCTAACCTCAACCTCAGGTTTATTATGCCTCTCTACCACTTGCGATGAAAAATTTTCTAAGCATAAAGCAGCCGTAAGTGTGTGTCTAACAGCTGCTAAATACGGTCGTAATGTTGCAGACATTTTATGTTTATAAACTTAGTTATTTAACTTATGAGGGACACACCTCAATACTTCTTATTTAATCTAAACTAACCTAACTATTTGAAATTATGTGTATATGTGTTTACGGTGTAATTATCAACGATGATATCAATGATTAGTCATAATTTTTATAATTCTATGGAAATTGTTATATTCTCTATGACAGATTGCTTTTATTTGTACAAATGAACTACTATTGATCTATTCTTTTATCTATGGGTTGTATAGATGTACAGAGTTACTGTTACTACCATAGACATATATTAGTAAACGTCGATGGTTACTACCTATGGATATTCTAGGAGTTACCTTGGTTACCTTGTCTGTGGAAAGTTGTTTTAAAATTTTAGAGGTTAAGTAGTACTGTAAGAAATGAGTGGAAATTAGATTGTTTAAAGTTTGTTTTAACTTTTTAATTGTTAATACGTGGTTAATACGAATGAATAACATAAATTTCGAGAAGTTTACATTGATTAAATTAATACAATGTACCGTTTGATGCCAACGCAGTTTGTAGTGGACTATTTCAGAAGTGTACTTTTAAAAACTTTTAATAAAGCGCAATTGAAATTAACTAATTATTCTGTTTATAATAAGCCAAAATATACAAGCGTCATAATTTTTTCTGAACAAAGGCGAACGTTTAGTGTGTCGACGTTTTTAACCTCGAAGTTGTTTACTGAGCATGAGAATGATTTTGCTTTTCAAGTTATGAAAAAAATATCGCTGCCTAGATTGGAAAATTTTCAATTGAAAAGTCCCAACGAAGCCATTTCATCTCTAGAGAAGTTTAATGGTCATTTGAATCAGGAATGGAGATCCAAAACAGCTTCAGAAATAATACAGTGTTTCATTGATTGTTTAGATTACTGTGTCAATAATAACATTACAGTAGCGGATCCTCGTTTTGATAAACTAGTTGATGGTTTGGTTGATCATGTGGAGCACATAAATGATGAGGAATTATCACAGTTATTACAATGCTTAACCAAATACCCTTCTACTGATTCGCATAAATCACATAATTTTCATGATATTTGGAGTGCTCTAGATGATTTATGCTGTTGGAAATTACCAACATGGACTTTAGAAAAGATGTTTCACTTTGCTGAGTTATGGTATAACCTTAGACTTGGTGAGTAAATTGTTGGTCTGTATTATTCAAACTATAGTATTATGTAATCCTTATTATACCGAAAACAACAGTTTAAATGATTATAAGAACTTTCTTGCAAGTATTTGAAAAAAACTGCACTTTCATAAAATGTGAAGAAAACTGTTGTAATATTGTTTCAGCAAGACCAAGCGATTTTGTTTTTGAAATGATTGATAAATTAATACGAAAAGTAGACAAACTTACAAAAGAAGAATTAATAATCGCATTCTTTTACCTAAAAGTGAACAAACGACGTCAATTGCCTTTTGAGTTGAGAGACGCACTAGATCGTTATTGTGAACAAATGACAATTGATGAAATGGCTCTTTGTGCAACTACGTTTAACTTTTGCAAGACAAGCACTAAGTCATCTGTCTTTTGCTCGGAATTGATACAGAGATTAAAACAAGAAGCGAAAACTGTTAATGATGCCACTGTCAAATCAATTTGTCAAGTAAGTATGTACATATTTTTTGGAAAAACTTAACTATGTACTGTTTAAGAGCACCCTGTATATTATACATATATATTGTATATGCAGTATATATTTAATTATTTTTATGTAATGCAAAAATTGGTACAAATCCTTACAGAAAAAAAATAAAAAAGGCCATTTCATCAACTGTCGCTTTAATTGTAAACTTATTTAGATAATACACGTTTATATTTGATATTTCAGGTAGGATAAGTCGTTATAATTCCCAATTTGTTAAATATCTACATGAAAACAGTAGCAAATTAAACGGCACGCACTTAATCTGTACGTGCTTTTATTTGAACCTTTGTCGCAATTTTGAATTTGCAAAAGACTTTGAGTCTCAATTAGAAGACTACATCGATTCATTCAGCATAGACGAAATGGCCGTTGTGTCGATGGGTTTTTTTAAAAGTCGAACTCCCATCCAATCCAAAACTATTTTAAACAATTTTATACGTAAAATTAAAAGGGAACGTTCGAAAATAAAAGACATTTCGCTTAGTGCCATTCTTAAAGTAAGTACATACAGGGTGTTCTGAATTAATAATTAATTTTTGGATGACTAAATATATACACTTTTATATTTTCATTCAAAACTTAGTTACTTCGCCTTTCGAGTACTCCAACTTTGTCAGAAAAGTTTACGGACTTGCTAGACGTTTTAACGGAAGAGGTCGACCGACTATCGAATTTGTCGTGCTTACACATAGCCCTATTGGGTACAAATCTTCAGCTTCTTCACGAGAAGTCTGTATCAAAGGTTTCCCGAAAATTGGTGAAAGATTTTGGTGACGTCGATAAAATTCGCTTAAAAGACATCGAACGGTTACTTTTGGTGTTAACCACATTCGAATTACATCCAAAAACCGAGCCTGATGTGTTCAAAGCGGCTTATGACGAAATCCACCAAGAACGAAGATTAACCGAAATAATTAGACATCCTAAATGCCTGCCCTGTATTCTACATTATCTTAGTATTAAAGGCATTTATTCCTATGAACTTATGAACAGGATTCTGGATCCAGACTTTATTATCGAAACCTTTGGTAAGTGTTTTTTTGTTAATGAGTATAATTCCAAAAGAAGATGTGGACAAGCGATACTGATAAACTAAGAATATATTTCTAAAAAGACTTTTACAATAATTCACACACATAATTGTTTTTCTAATTTTCATCTTCCTCTTCGTCACCTTCGTCCGTTTTGACACACTTTTGAAAAGCACAGAATTTTTTGAAGAAATCTTCTTTCAGTTGTTGTACTTGTTCCTTTTTGACTCCAGCTTGATTTGTGGAATTATTTTTTTCTTCAAGGCAGGCGTTCAAAACGTCCTCAGGCTTAAATGGCTTGTAGTTAATTTCACAAATAGCATTTTCGTTCGTCCTTAAAAGGATCGATGGTAAATATCCCCTGACGTCTACATCTTTGACACCGTATTTTTTCATTAAATAATTCTTCAATTGAAATAATAAACTGTAAACGTGAAACTTGTAAATATAATTTTTAGTATCGATAACAGTATTTGAAAACAGTTCAAGTATTAGTTTTTTATTCTTAAAAAGATTCTTTTCGATTGCTTTTTTTTGTTGAAGCTTATCATTCAATTTGTTTCTTATTGTGCGCAATGTATTGGCGCCGTATTGGATAGATAACTCGTTAATGTAATAAATAGTAAAATACACTTCATCCAGCGTTTTATACGAAAAGGCGGACAAATTGTCTGCTAAAAAAATTAAATATTCTAAGTTGTGTTTTTTATTTTCGTCAAATTGTTTTAGGACTCTTAAAGTTAGTCCTCTCCACTGCCGTTTCGAATGCTGCAGCAATTTGTAAAGAAAATCATTAACAGCTCTTACAGAGTGGCCATTTTCCGGTATCAACAAACCTCTCGTTACACAGGATGCACCTCCAAGTTTATTGAGTAACTCAAACGATAGCGTAATTCCCGACAGACTTTGCGAGTTAATTAAGTGCGGATATTTAAGTTGTAGTTCCGAGAGATGGCTTTGCGCCAAATTGGACATCATTTCGTTCGGATCGAAAGTCATACATATGAGGAAGGGGATAATCTCCACCGGATTAACGTACCCCTGTCGGTGTATTTGTTGAATTATTTCGATGGTTACCTGACGAATAAGGGAGTCAGTGCTTATAACGCATCGCAAAATGCATTTTAAAAACGTCTGTATTATTGTAGAAGGTTTTCCCAGAGTATCGTCAACTATTTCTTTAATATCGACGAATTTTTTCTCTGCAAAAACAAAAACTTTAAGAAGAAAATTCAGCGAACGCAATTACAATTTATTTTACCTTGCATCGAATGTGTTTCCATTTCTAACTGCCGATGCAAATAGTACTTGAACATTTTCAAAATTTGGAGTTTCGATAGACCGTCTTCGTTCTTTAGTATTTGAAAACAGATGTTTTGAAAATCGGCATTCAGCAAAAAGTCTTCATATTTGACACATATCAGGCCGAGGCATTCTAGGACGTTACTTTTTATGGAGTTATTGTCGTTCTTTTTAAGTGTCCTAATGAGAAGCTGGAAGACTTCTTCGACAATTTTTTGATGTATGACTGCAGTACTGCCAATAAAATTCGAATCTTCGAAATCGAATACTTGTATCAATAAACCGACCAAGATTAGGGATCTTTTTATTTTGATCTCTTCGGCGTTTTCGATAGTTTTGTCAATATTTCTGATTAATTTATAATTAATGCAAAAACCTCTTGCGATAACCGAATAATTTTGCGTATATTTTAGCAATTTTGCCAAGCAGATCACGCAACTTTTGATTACTGGACCATCGAGAAATCCGAGAGCCCTCAACAATTTCATTTCTACTTCATTTATCAAATCTGTTTGTTCTCCGATAACGGGAATAATCAGTTTAATTATTTTTATAACGTATTTTTGTATTAGTTTTACTGCATCGGTCGACCTTAGATTAAAATCAATCATGTTATGTATATCTTCGGCAAATTTAGCTATCAATTTACAATTTGCTTTTGCAATCATATGAAGGACCACTAAATACGGAAGGCACAGATCTGAACGAGAAGACTTTAGCAGATCCAGTGTTTTATCCATTGCCTCATTGATCATTCTAATCTTTTTAGTTTCTACGCTTCCGTCTTGTTTGCGATTATAAAGCTAAAAAGATACAAATCAAGTTGTTTTATATTGATACAAACGTTGATTGAAACTTACTTGTATGAAAATACTTCTAATTTGCTTAAGTTGTAAATTATTAGCTTGTTTCACAACTTCAACCACGCTTTCTAACGGATCTTGGGATAAAGTAAACCATTTTTCTTCAAAAATGTCGTCAATTCCCTTCGAGATTTTCGCGTCTTCGTGAAACTTAGTAAGAACCAGATACAAATTATTCTCGTTTGATATCTTACTGTGGATTTTTCTCAAAATGTCAACGCTACGCTTACGCACATTTACATCTTCACTGCGTAACTTTTCGCACAACAACTCGTAGTAATAATTGTCTGTTAGTTTGGGACTTCCCATCAAATATTTTCCGAGTAAATTAATGGCCGATTCTTTGATTGTTGCTGATGTATCGAACGCGTATCGATTCACGATCTCGTTGATTTCTAATGGAGAAAATGTATTTGGAAATTTTTCAGTTATAATCGTGGCTCCTTTGAGGGCCTTCGAAATTTCAGAGACAGAATTGCCATCATTAATTACTTTACGTAAAACGGAAATATATCGGTCGCAACAGTTTAAAAGATCGAAACCAAAATAGATGCACTGGGATATCAGAATGGCCGTTTTGTAATCAATCAAATTTTTATTGTTGTTATTATCCTCATAATTAGATTTGTTTTTTCTTGTATTAAAATCGGTTAATCTCTTCATAATTTTGTTCATACGCATCAAACGTGTGGGTGTAATAGATTGAGTAGGTTTTTTATTTTTTAATGCTTTCACTGACATTTTTCGGTGCGATTGTTTGCCCTTGGCGCTTCTTAAATCACAAATCCATTGTAGAAAATCATTTTTCAGCCACAAAGTCATATTAAAGAAGAGAGCGTAATGATACACGTCGTCACAGTTGGAGTCGTATTCTAAAAAATCGAGAATGTGTTGTTGTAAACGGAATACCATTTTCTCGTTTCGGTTTTCTATAACAGGCTGAAGAATTGTTCTTAAACGTTCTTCACCCTGTAATGTTGTGAGGATGCTGAAAGGTAACAGTTGCAGTAATTAAACAATTTAAAAGTTAGTTTATAAAATTACCTTTTAAGTTTAACCACAACCTGCGCGACAAAGTCTATACAAACGGTTCGTATTTCGATTTCGGTGTTTTCGTCGTTTAAAATGTTACTCAATTCTTGGATTACGTAGGCAGCGGCAGGCCATTCAGGCTTATCGGACAACGCAATCAAATCCCTGAATAAAATCTTCAAAAGAGTCCTAAAGCCTTCGTTGTTAGCAACAGATTTTTCCAAAAATCGTTTAATAAATTCCGAGCAGAATTTCGTAGTACTCAGTTGCTTACTAATCGCTTCATTTAAAATATCTTTAATGTGTCTTCCAGAAACGTTTCTTTCACAGACATGACATTTGCTCTGTATAATTTGTAAGACCAGGACAGTGTAAAGATGTGGTTTGTATTGATTTAAAGTATAATAATCTTCGCTAATTTGTGGGGCATTGTAAGACAAGAGCTCTCTCGTAATTAGCTGCGAAATTTCAGACTCTTCAGAAGTATTGGAACAAATTTTAACGACTATTTGCAAAGAGACTGTTTGAAGTTCAATCATATGTTCCGTTTGAAAGACCGCAAAAACAGCGAATAACAAACTCGTTGTGTAATAATCGTTCAAAATTATCGGTCCTTCCATAAGTTTGGACAGTGACATAATTATTTCACATATTTTCTGATAAATAGCTAGCGTCGCCCGATTTAAATGCACTTTAATGTTTTCATGTTGCTTGATAAGTTTATTCGAACAGTTTTGATATTCTGGAATGATGGTAGTTCGTATTTGATTCTTTATAAAGTCCACGACGTTTTGCAACATGCTCTTATCGATGTATGACGATGACAAACAATTAAAAATATTCGATGCCCATAATAAATGTAACATTGTTAAGCAACAGTTTGCGGCTATTTTAATTTTAATTACATCGTTTGTATTTGTTTGCGGTGTGTAAACTGCTGTTATACCTATAAAAAAGAATTGAAGTTTTTGAATTATTAAAATTAATTCTACATTAGAAATTTACCTTTTTTTATGTATTCCTGCAGTATTTTCGAAATTGTTAAAATTTCGTCATGAAATTGCTCAATTTTTGTGTCACGATTTACTGCAGTTGCTTTATTTGCCAGTTTCTCTGTTATGCTTTCGAAATCTTCATTTTCCTGAAAGGTATTTGTTTCTAACGTTGTCTTTATATCGTGTACGAGTTCTTCGCTTTCCCAAAAATGCGCGCCTTTCTTCGTATCCTTTCGATTTGAATGTTCATTCTCTTTTAGGACTTGCATTTTATTTGTTATTTGTGAACAACTTTTAGGATTACAATCAGTATTTGTTTTATCTTCTTTAAGCATATTCAACACCACATCGTCACTGTTGTTACTGCTCGAATCTGAGATGTCAATTTGTTGAATGTCCTTTGCAACAATTGTAAAGTTGTAGTCTGTAAAAATTGTCTCTTCGTTTGAGTCAGATACCGCTGTAGGTTTTATTTCTTCAGTAACTCTTAGGCCCATCTCCTTTAATCTGCTTTGATTCGAACTGTGTCTTTTAGTTTTTTTTTTCAATCCTCTTTTCTCCATAACTTTTTAATTATCTGTAAACATTTTTTCTTAGGTAAGTCGCCAAAAAGTATACCTAGAGAATTGTTCTGTTTGGATCCGAGTATTGAAATTGAATGTCCTGATTATAAAGGCCACCGGCTGAGTAAAGAAGTAAGGCGTAAAGTTACAAAATGGAACACTGAGTATACACCTTCTGTGGGCCAAACAAAAAAACCAACTGCAGCAGATTTGCTGGCCATTGACGTTACAGAAACAGTCTCAAAAATTGTAATTCATAAAAGTCATTATTTTATTAATCACATACTGCCCCATTTTTCACGATCTGGTAATTTGTTTTTTATATAAAGTAAACGTATGGAAACATTTAGATAAAAAAATGTTTTTTATCGTAGATATAATAATTTGTAAAAACATTAGAAGAGAGGAATTTATAAAAATCGAAGGATTTGAAAATTATACACTGGGCGATATAATGTATCCCCCCAAAAGAGACGATTGCAGATGGTATGCGATTTGTGTAATCGGTAGGAACAGTACAATTAGAGATACCACGAAAGTACTTGGATTAATGAATATGAAAAGGAGACAATTAGAAAAAATTGGCTATATTCCTGTCATTGTAAGTACTTAACGCAAATTTCTTTCTTCCTATACTTCTTATAAGTGATTTAAGTATTTGATTAAATGCAATAACGCATAATGTTCCCATGTTGACATATTATTAGTTTCTGCCACTAAACCGACCATATTTTAAAGGAATATTTAATTTTTATTATGTTTGTAATTTGTTCCAGGTACTTTGGAATGAATACAGACATTTAAGTGACCAAGAAAAATTAGACTATATTTTGAATAAAATTTGTTGACATTTCTAATTTTGTACATTAATAACTATTTGATAAAGTAAATGAATACGTAGCTACAGTTTAGAAGATACTTTGAAAAAAATTCACTACTAAATAGTAATTATTTTAAATACTTATTAATTATTACCTTCTTCACTTCAAGCAACTTATTTTTTTAATTATAATTTTATCTGAGTATTCTTCAAACTTTAACGTAAAATTGATAAACATGTAAAATACGTTACATTATTATTTTTCAAAAACAACAACGAACAAATTCATTGTTGCGTTGATTGTTTGATTGTTGCTAATGACACGCTCACCGTATGAAAATATCCTACAACAGACAAAAAAAATGTACATTTCAATATTTAGTTTAAAAAAGTTTTTACTGGAACTTGATGAACATTAGCTTATTCTGATTTAACTAATCGTTGAAAAAAGCTTATTTTATATTTTTGTAAAACAATGACATACTTTTGACACAATCTTTTGTCATGGTTAAATAGCGAGAGTGAGTTAAAGGTCACCGTTAAGTATCTGTCATTTTTCGTAGTCATTTTCATTTAAAATCAAAAACAATCCAAGTAACGGTTTAAAAAGAGTTTTATTTTTGTTAATTTAATGGTAATGCAAAAAAACTAAATTTTTTATTTATGTATTTATTTCCCAAAACAATATATAACAAAATGCAGGAATTGACACAGTATTAAACTTTTAATAGGACCGTGTACTACAAAAGTCGCCACTCAACTAATCAAAAAATGGAGACTTGCCAAAATATTGAAGATTGGATGAAAAAAATGGGATATGATGGTGAAATGCCCACATCATTAAAACCGTAAGTGTTTTTTTTAAACGAAATATGTTAGTAGCTTAAATAAAAATATTAGACTTAATAAACGGGCACAACTTACTTCAGGTTTTGTAATCCAGCTACACAGTTTATTTGGCAACAAATTATTGATAAGGTAAAACCGAAACAAGAAATAGAGTTTATGCGAAGAAATATAATAATAAACAGATTAAAGGAACAAGAAGACAGTATTCTAATGCAATTAGATGAGGTAATTGATTACCAATTATTTTTATGAAAGTGAAGTTTGTTGATGAATTACTTTTAGAGTTTTGTGAAACTTCCTGTAGAAGAAATAGAAATATGGAAAAAGAAGAAAGAACTACAAAGCAAACTTGAGGAAGTAGAGAAACAAATTGAAGTAAAAGAGACACAAATAATTGAAATTAATTTGCAAAATAAAATGAAATGTAAGTAGCTATATTTTGATCTTTTTATCAGGTTGCTAAAAGCAATTTAATTTTATTACCAGATGTAAATCTACAAGGTATAAGGAAAACTAATAAAGAAATAGAGGAAAAAACGTTCTTGTATAACGAAAAAAGTGCACATTTAAAGAAGGACATCGCTAAAGCAGAAGAAATGCTTAATCTTATCAAAAATTTGACACCAGTTGAGTCAACCGAGTTTACTAATAGAGAAGCAGTATCTGTAAGTATTGAATGTTATTAAAGAAACTAATTTATCACGGAATTTGATTTATAAATCTTTACATATTTGCAAAAAGTAGCAATTTCGATACATAAGGTCCCATGATAGCTGTTTTGTTTTTATTTTAAGTCTTTAAAAAATTGATAACTACCACTTATATAATAAAGTGCATTACTTGTATGCCTATCAATGTGTGAAATAAGCAGAACAGTCAGATTTTTGAAGATTCCAAATGAAAACGCTGCTGCCGTTTCACGTTCATTGTCTTCAGAAAATATTTTAAGACATAATTACCACCCCCAATATAAAACGGCGCCGGTGTATGCATGTAAACAATGTGAACAATTCGATTTTTCAAGAATATTCAACATATGAGTTTAAATAAAACAGTTGCAACCATTTTACGTTAATTTTTAAAAATTAATTGCTGCCCCCCAATAATTTAAATAATCCGGTTTTTTTGGCTTGCAAGACTTGTAACCTTTTGCATTGAAGAAATTTTTAAAAATTAATAGCCACTTCCAGTACAAAATGGTACAAGATGTGAAATAAGCTGGAAAGTTGTTTGATATCAATTCAAAATTATTTTTCAAATAAAGTAATTATAGTCATATTAAATAATCGTGATTGTCCCAAACCTAATAAAATGTATACGTAAAAATTTTAAAACAATGTAAGTGTTATTTTTATTTATTTGTTACATTTTCGTACAAGGTAATGTAAAGCTTTATTTATTTATTTATTTTTGTTGCAGCAAACATTGCACGAATGCGCGAAAAAATTGAAGGAATATATTGAGAAAAAGTCGTTTACAGTTTCGTCGACCCTTTCAAATACCTTCTTAGTATCTAAACCTTTCGAAATATTTGCAACACCTCGTAATAGTAAATTTTCGTCTTTTACCACCCCTCTTCCACCTTTAACCATTTCCCAATCAGTATTACGAAATTATAACGCAACTACAAGAAAAGACGGACCATGTAGCCGTAGTTTCGAGGACAAACTGCCAGATATTAATGGGAAATGTTACAGTAGTACCCTCGACTTGTGTAAAGAAAGCAATTTTGATTCCACAATAAAAAAATTACTCACAAACAACAACCGAATACTTGTGTTCAATCTTCTTAGAGACATTGACAAGAAACATCAGCAGCAATTGTTAGATCTCATTTCAAAGACTGATGAACTATCTGGGTAAGTGCAAAATAAAACACAAATGTGCCAAGTGCCAATATTTTAATTTTATTTTTTAGAAAACCAGAAATTTACAATGAAGAACTTCATCTAGTAAAACTGCGCGCAAAATATGTCGAGTATGAGCTGATGTGTACAAAATCGAATATAATTTGCAGCAAAATTCGTGAAGAAGTAAAGAGAGTACAAAGCCAAAACTTTGTAAGTGCTAACGTTTTTCCTTTTTTTCCTTTCTTTTTGGTTTAAAGTTAAATTTTATTTTCAGCAAACCCTAACGAATCAATATAAGATGCCTAATCAGGTTTCCCGACTGCAAATCTTTTTTAAACTGGAACAGAAAGACAGCGGATTGGACGCAGCACTTTTACTAGCTGACAAAAAACTGAAGGAACTGAAACAAGAGACTGATAACAGCGATGATATCATTTTTGTACAACAAAAGTTGAAAAATGTGGAAAAAGCACTGGTTAGAAGAACACCACTTTTTATATTATTCTACTAATTAGGATTTAATTGCAATTTACCCTACTTTTATTTTTCTTTTAGGACTGTGCTGTCGAGAATTTAAAAAACAAGCTCAGCATTTTTAACGAAAATTGCATTACTTTGGCCAAAACAAGGAATGAAACTTGCAGTTTGGCTAAGCAGCAGCAGCAATTCACTGCAGATGTTGATTGGGCTGCCCCTTTGTCCTCCTATTTAATTTCCAAGGAAATTGAGGTCTTTGCAGATTTTCCATTAGAATTTAACCGTCACACAATAATAAAGTAAGTATCCAATCTTAAGATTAATGTTTTTCCTAGTCCTTATCAGCAAATCACAGACAGTATTGGTAAATGACCAACCAAATATCACTTAACAGGCGTGCTAATGTAGACTAATGAGTCAAGAATCGCGATCCACATCTGATAGTTTAGATAAACGACTGGTAAATACCAATAGATAATCTTTTATTGTCTGTATAATTCCAGCGGTGAAAAGGCTCCTTTAAGAAACGTAATGTTGGATTTACCCTACAGTAAAGACTGGGACTCGAACACTCTTCGAATTGTAGCATCTGCAGTAGATTATCCTTACAGTCCTCCCGAGCTGTGCCTTGTGAAAGCTGTACAAGACAAAATTAGTGCGGAAATGTTTAAACAGTTAGAAAAACCATTTAAATATTTAGAAATTAACAACTGTAAGTTTGTTAATCTGTTGTAAGTTGGCCCCGTTGTTAATTACTATTCATATGTTTGTTGCAGATGGTACTGAGGACCTTATAAATAAAGAAAAATACATATCGACTATTTTAGCACAGTGCAATTCAATTATGTTTAGTGAAAGTACAAGAAAAATCTTAAATTTCCCATTTTCTTTGGAAGAAACTGTGAATCATTGGATGAATATGCCTTTTAAAAATTATATTTCGCCATCTCTGTTGTTAGAAGGACAACCGTACGAATATTATGAAAACCAGTTCAACGATTTATATAAACATCTGTAATTTTATTTAGTTGTACTTTATCTATATAGATTGTAAGTATCAAAAATTAAGCATTTATTATATTTTTTATAAAAGTTTTTTTCTATAAAACAATTGTTTCGTTAATAAA
>NW_020438858.1:577772-579583 GCF_000699045.2 Agrilus planipennis | reverse complement strand
ATTTAAGATCAGTTCAATGGACGTATCTTAAGAAGAAAACATTACGTAGTAGTTCAAAAATACCACGACTGTTATTATTGAACTATTGTATCTTGTATTTATATTTGTCTATGGATTTATTATTGTATTGTATTTTGACGTTTGGTACGTTTATTTGTTACAAGCAAAAAATAAAAAGACCTAATAAATTTTAGTGAATGATTAAATATATAAAGGTGTAATTATAATGTTTCTTATAACTGTTATTTTATAATTAAAAATGTCCGATTTAGTTTCAAAATGTGTTTTACGACTAGAAGTCGAAGAAAAGTCCACAAACAATACTGGTACTTATATGCTAATACTTAATCATCTTGTTTTTTAACTATAAAATTCGTTGATTACTGTTTTAACATTATTAATATTTGTATTAGTATTTTCCTATTTGTTTATTAGTTATGGCGTTATCGATTTAAATTATTTTTCACAATGACAATAGACCACTTGTCTACAAAAACTGATGGTATGGTTTATGATTTTTTAGAAAACAATGAAGCAGAAGAAATTGAAGAAAATGCAGCAGCTAAGAACAATTCAACAGTTAAAAGAAAGAAAAAAGAGATTAGTGTCGAGACATTTCCCAGTAGGTTAGAGAAGCCCCAGGAAGACTGGGGTCTTTTGCCAGTCTATTCCAGAGAAGCAACTCCACTACAAGAAAAGGAACATACTCCAGAAGATCCCAATGAAATTGGCTTTTTTAGTGGAAATCCTTTTGTTGAAGTCACCAAAGGAATTCTACACCTTTATAAAGAAGAGTAAGCGAAGACAATTAAATTTTTATTAATTCTTTATGAATCAGTATGTAATAATTTTATATCTTTAGTGTTTTAAGTAGTTCTGAAGAAGCTTTAACGCTTTGTTTGTTGGGTGTTCCTACTTCAATGACTTGCCATGATCTTTTGGCCTTCACTGCCCCCTGTCACGCAGAAATCGCGCATATAAGAGTCCTCCGCGACTCCACACCAAATCAGTACATGGCATTATTAACGTAAGTTTTCTTTGTATATATTTGCTTACTTATTTATGTCTTATTATATTGTTTATTTTTAGTTTTCGTAATCATGATGCAGCCAATGAGTTCTACGAAACTTTTAATGGCGCGCCGTTTAACAGCTTGGAACCGGATAGTATCTGTAGGGCTGTTTGGGTGTCAAGGGTGGAATGGGCTCACGACGACCTGCCTCCTCCTCCTGGGCACACTGAGTTACCCACTTGTCCTGTTTGTTTAGGTATCCAAATCATTTATTTGTAAAATATGTTTCTGTTTTTTGTTTATTGATGTTTTTTTTTTCTTTTAGAGCGCATGGACGAGTCAGTTGATGGTGTTTTGACCATTCTCTGTAATCATTCATTTCATACCGGTTGCTTGGATCAGTGGAGTGACTCCACATGTCCTGTGTGTCGTTTCGTACAGTCTCCGGAACAAGCAGAGACTTCCGAGTGTGAACAGTGTGGCAGAAGTGGTCCTTCTCCTGATTCTCTCTGGATTTGTCTTATTTGTGGACACATAGGCTGTGGCAGGTATTTATTAATTTAATTAAAAACTTAATAAAAGCTAATTAAATACCAATTTTTTAAATTTATATTTTAGGTATCAGGGAGGACATGCTGCCTCACATTATCGAGAGTCGGGTCACTGTTACGCTTTACAGTTAGGGTCGCACAGAGTCTGGGATTATAAGGGTAATTTATTCTAGTTGTTAAATTATTATACATATATTTTTATAAAAACGAGTTTAAATTTAATACTATTGTGCTATGCCAGTTTGAAA
>NW_020438858.1:548361-576531 GCF_000699045.2 Agrilus planipennis | reverse complement strand
TCGAAAAGTGAGCTTTTGTACTTAAATATTTAGATAATTTATTTTTACTTTTTTTTATAAATCATTAAAAATACTTCTATTTTTGGTTGCTTTATGTAGAGTGTATAGTAGATAATTAATTAATATTTAACATTGCATTCTTCAGAGTAATGTTTTCATACTATTTTAGATTATTTGCTTTATATACTTATTTTGTTTTCACTCTTTCATTCATGAGTAAAGTATGCATATATTTATAAATATCTGTTTTATACGTAAGTACTGTAAATTTCTACAATATGTTGTTATAAATCATTTTAACATTACTTTATTTACGCTTTTCTTAATATATCAATACAGCTTCAAAATTTATTGATTTATCTATTATTTCATACATTTTAAACACATTTGCCACATTACACAGTCCCATATTTTATACTGAAGATGATGACAGAAGCAGCTGTTGAATGTTTTAAAAAGACCACGGCGATACCCACTCAGAATGGTAAGTTAGAAATGTTTACATAACTTGCTTTAAATCAGTTAAGAATATTTCTCTTCAGCTAATTATAATTCATTGTCTTGATTTATCGCATTTAAACAGATAAAATAAAAGTAATTGAAAAAGTTTTATTAGTTAAGCCAATAGCTGTGTGTAGGTTACAAATTATTGAAGTAACTAATGACGATAATATAACAATACTTTTCACCTTTTATTAATTTTTGGAACATCACAATTAATGGAACTGTTTCAATATCGATATTTTAAGGGCTAACCTGTTAAAAATAAATAATTCACTGTATTTTTGTAAAATAAACAAAACAAATTCGAAATTGACAATGACAACTGATAACCATAACAACGAACTTTTCGATGTTGACTTCAACCGACCGAAGTAGTTACAATGCATAAAGAAAAAGGTCATTTTCAAATTTTTGGCAAAGAAATAAGTTAAAAAGTAGCGTTTAGTTATCAAAATTATAAACAAATCATTCTCCAATAATCTGTACCAAAAACTCAATTCATGCATTTTGATAATAAGGGAAATATTTAATTTTAAAGGTGGTTATTATCAGGTTATCGATAGTGGTTATAGAGCCACTACTTTAGAAAATTAATAATAAAATAATAATAACACTAATGTTAAAGCGCAGAAATATAACCTTGCATACTTTATGCTCTCCTGGTACGAAATTTCAATTTTCGAAACTATCGTGTCTACAAAATTACGGTGCCAGGCCCATCCACCAAAATTTTTCTGAAGTAAAATAATTTGTAGTTGTATCAGTACCAGGAAATACTTTAGCTCATTTTTATCCGTAAAAAATATACTTTATACGGACTTTTTCACTTAATTCAATAAAAAACAATCTCATTACTCATTCGGTAACCTTAATTTTGACAAATAATAGTAATTTACCGTCCACATTGCGTTTTTCCTTGGTGAAAATCAACCTATGTATAGCTTCCCTGTGGGTTGTTTTTGGGAATTAAAATCGAACATTTGTTCAAAGTTTTTGCTTAATTCATCAATAAATTACAATTTATCGAAAGTTCGATTTTGTTTCTTATACATGGGTTAATTTTGACCGAAAAATACGTATAAAACACCGTAAATAATAATTGTTTTACAAAAAAAAGACAAGCGAGAGCTAATTTATATCATTTGTTAATTAATCAAGGATGCCAGTTAATATTTACTGATGAATTAAGCGAAACATTTGACCAAATGTTCAATATTGTTTCCCAAAAATAACCCATGTATCTACCTGTCGATTGTTTTTGGGAACCAAAATCAAACATTAGGACAAATTTTTCGCTTAATTCATCAGTAAATAACAACTGATATGGAAAATTAATTAATAAATGATAAGAACTAGCTGTGGCTTGCCTTATTTTTGTAAAAAAATGGTTATCTATTCTGTTTTACAGTTTTTTCGGATAAAATCGACTCACGTATATGAACGAAAATCGAACAATTCGAGCAGTTAAGCAAAAATTTTCAACTTGATTCGTTCGATTTTAGTTCCTATATGTGGGTCGACACCTTGACCGAAAAATACGTAAAAACACTATAAATAATCATTTTTTACCAAAATAAAGCAAGCCAAAGCTAATTCTTATCACTTATTGATTAATTATTGTTATCAGGTGTCATTTATTGATGAATTAAGCGAAAAATTTGACCAAATGTTCTATATTGATTCCCAAAAATAACCCATGTATAGCTACCTGTCGATCGATTTTGGGAACTGAAATCGAACTTCTGCCAAATATTTTTGCTTAATTCATCGATAAATGATAGCTGATGATATATATTAACCAATAAATGGTATAAAGAGCTCCCGCTTCCTTTATTTTTGCCAAAAAATGATTATTTATGGTGTTTTTTACGTTTTTTTCGTTCAAGGATGAGCGACGTATCGGAATGAAAATCGAAATTTGTCAGAATAGTTTTGCGTAATTCTTCAATAAAACACATCAAATATTAAAGATTAAGCAATAAATGATCTAGATACGCTCTCGTTAGCTTTGTTATTGAACAAAGTATCAAATTTTGTTGTATTTTTTGCGTTTTTTTTGTCAAATTTTTCGCTTAATTCATCAGTAAATGACAACTGATATCGATAATTAATTAATAAATGATATTAATGAGCTTTTGCTTGCTTTATTTTTGCCAAAAAATGATTATTTATGGTTTTTTACGTTAAACTTAAACTTTAGTAGCTGTTTGGTAAACATCTGTAATATGTAAACTAGATATATAACTAAATATTTGACTACCGTCCGCGAGATGACGTTCCAGTTACGTGAAATACGAAGGACATTCTGCAATTCAGCAACTCAAATATAAGGGACAATCGCAAAGTGCAGTATTATAAAGACTAATAATATACATAACTAAATTTTGTTGTCATACTTTTTGCCCAATAACTCTTAATTATAAACCTTTAAATAACTTAAAGGGGAGGTATTTATTCTCGTATTAGCTTTTAAAATATTTTACCTGTAGATTGTTTTTGGGAATCAGTCGAACTGCTGAATATTTTTACTTAATTCGTCAATAAACGATAACTGAAACGATTAATCAATAATTATATTAATGTGCTTCTACTATTTATTCATACATTTCAAATACTTATGTAAAAATTTGAATTTATAACAAATTCGGTAACATTTTTGTCAAACAAATTGAAAGGGTCTTTCTTTATCAACACTAATAACAATATTATAAAAAATTAGCTTCAAAAAAAGAACGAAATACAAGAAAAAAGCGATTTATAAAAAGTGGTAACAATACAATATTAAGAAAGTTTAGTTTAAACACTTAAAACTACTGGTTTCCTCCCACGAAGAATTTTCCTGTGGTTTGAATGGTCATGTCCTCTATGAATGATCCAGGGCGGTTTAATTCGAGGTCACTCATACTAAACCAACTGGTGCTTTAACTTTCCAATCGTGTTCGAGTCCGAAGCTGTAAAGGCCCGCCGTCGAATAGAATGTAAAGTGAATATAATATTAGTTATTTGTATACTGATGTTTAAATCTGATCTCTCCTGGGCTGTAGAAGGGAGATTAGGGAAGAATCGGTCGAAAATGTTTGTGTAAGCATCGATGATAAGCTTTAATACTTGCACTTTTTTGTTCCCGTTAAGTTCTATCTTTGCTTTACGTACTTCCATGCCTGTGTCAGGTTCCACCAAGATATTGGAAGTAGTTTGTGATTCTGGTTGTCCCCCAGGAGTATCTGACGGTTCTCGTTCCACAGGAGCTTGTGGTTGTGCCATTTTAATTAGTTCTAATTCAAGATCTGAAATCAATGATAAGTTTTTACTCCTCATTACAAATTAATTATCTTCTGTCGCTATATGTTGATAGCAACGAAGGCAATATTCGGATGTGTTTTGTTTCGCAAAACAACTTCGCGAATTTGCACTACTTACTTTACAAAGAAACGTAGATCGTTTTCTTCATTAGTAAATCAACCCTAAATAGAACTATGTTAACTAACTTCAATGTGCACAAAAACATTAGTGACAATTTTGAAACTCTGCAAAGAGCAGATGCCTACCAGTACAACCTACACTATTTAATATAATATATATTACTGTTGACAAAATTTTGTGATATCATTTATTAATGTTATTAGTGTGCAGAGATATATGAGCTACGTCTTATCAATATATGTATAATCAGCTATAGTACTTCTGTCACATCATCATTAAACAAATAAATAATTGAAAAATACAATTCTTACCCGTCTTAACTCCTCAAGCTTAATATATAATGCAATCATGTCCAAGTTATCAAGAATTTGGACATTGTACGCAGTATGTTATCAGTTTTACATAAAATTTAACAGCACTTATTATTTATTATTATAAATAAAAGCACACAAAACGAGCTAAAAATAACGAAGAAAGTTAAATTATTTAATTATTACTTCTTTAATTAAAAATTAGTTAATAAAACACATAACCTGTAATAAAATGAAGTTAGATAACCCGCACTTCTTTAATGTCAAGTGGGTTGGAGCCCAAATTTAATGACATTTGTAATTATTATAGTATGTTTTTAATTGTTATCTGATAATTTATTATGACTAATATTATTGTTTATAATTAACATTTAATAATAAAAAAACGACGAAGCCGATTGTTGGTATAATTTTATATTTACTTTTTATAACCCTTATTTTTGTTGATTTTGCTGTTGTTTTTGATTTTCGAAAAGGAACTTTACCATTAGCGAATCCAATTTACCATCAGTATTATGACTAGTAAAGGTAGTTCGCAAAAATCAGTAAAATTACCATTACAAGAAACCATGGAATCCTGGCTGGCCGAGTTTCCAGAGTTGGTATTGGAAGGAAGTACACTTAAATGCACAACTTGTAACATGACCCTGACCTGTAAAACAAGATCAGGTATTGTGAAGCACCGCTCTCGAGAGAAACATAAAACATTAAGTTTGAGCAAATCAAATGCCACTGATCGACAAAAGAATTTCAACAAGGAGCTTGTAAAATTCATGGACGGCTGCAAAATTCCTTGGAAGCGATTAGAGAGTCCTTGTTTTCGAAAGTTTATTAAAAAGTGCATTTCTGGTAAGTTTGGTAATGTGCAAATACCTTCAGAAACATCTTTTAAGAAGTTTATTATTATAAAAAAAGAGGGTACTTCAAAAAAACACGGGAAAGCAAATGTAACTCCCAAAAAAAGTAAAAAGAACATATTAAATTTTTTTTGTCAAATTTTTCGCTTAATTCATCAGTAAATAACAACTGATATGGAAAATTAATTAATAAATGATAAGAACTAGCTGTGGCTTGCCTTATTTTTGTAAAAAAATGGTTATCTATTCTGTTTTACAGTTTTTTCGGATAAAATCGACTCACGTATATGAACGAAAATCGAACAATTCGAGCAGTTAAGCAAAAATTTTCAACTTGATTCGTTCGATTTTAGTTCCTATATGTGGGTCGACACCTTGACCGAAAAATACGTAAAAACACTATAAATAATCATTTTTTACCAAAATAAAGCAAGCCAANTTATATTGTAAGTATTGTATCTTAAAAAAAATATATTTTATTAAAAAATGACTGTTGAGTTTTCAGACTCGTTAAGAATGTAAAAACATTAAGGTAACGCTGGTAAAAGTATAAAATTTTCTTGTAATGTTTTATCATTTATTATAAGCAAACATGCTATAACTACAGAACTGTACAAATTGCATTAAAATACATTTATTAGTACGGATTATAAAATAATTTTCTCAAGTTACAAAAATGTAACATGTAATTCACATAATACTGCTGTACAAATATTTCTCTTAAGATCGAAAATATAAAATAAAATAATAGACCAACTATTCATAAATGAAAGCAAAACTAATAACACTCAAGATTTTCATATCTCTAACAATAATATTTATATTTAGATAGAGAAATAAATCAATCAATCTAAGAAAGCAGTTTCTTACAGAAGGTCTCTGCAAATCTGACACTAAAATAATTTTCGTCTGCATTAGCATACGGAAAAACCTTTTCACAAATGTTAGTTTTAACTGTTTTCTCATCAGAATGCGTTTTACTGTGCTTCTTAAGACTACAATTTCGTGTGAAACGTTTAAGGCAAAGTTTACACTGAAAAGGTTTTTCATCAGTGTGTGTTAAAAAATGAATTTTCAAGCTTCCATTTCTCGTAAAACACTTATCACAAATGCTACATTTGTACGGTTTTTCACCTGTATGTATCAAATTGTGCTTTTTCAGACTACATTTTCTAGTAAACCGTTTAAAACATAACTTACATTGGTACGGTTTTTCACCAGTGTGAGTTCGAAAGTGTATTTTCAAACTACCACTTCTTGTAAAGTACTTTTCACAAACATCACATTTAAATGGTTTCTCACCTGTATGTATGCTCATATGAATTTTCATGTTACCTTTATAAGAAAAGCTTGTATTGCATATTGTATGTATGAGGTTGTGCTTCTTTAAGCTGCAATTTCTAGTGAACCGTTTCAAACAGAGTTTACACTGGAAAGGCTTGACTCCGGTGTGAGTCAAAAAGTGCATATTTAAATCACCTTTACGAGTAAAACAACGTTCACATATGTCACATTTGAATGGTTTCTCACCCGAATGAATAAACGAATGTTTCTTGAGACTACACTTTCTCGTAAAACGCTTGAAACACAAATCGCATTGGAATGGTTTCTCGTTTGTGTGAGTTAAACAGTGAACCTTTAAGTCTCCACGACGAGCAAAACACTTATCACATTGGTCACATTTATGTGGTTTCTTACTATTGTAAATGATTTGAGGCAAAAGTCTTCTTTCTGGGAAAAAGAAATCGGTCATGTTCCACATTTGTGATGTTTTATCGTCAATTCATGAAAATAACATACAATTCTTGACATCGTATGCTTCACATTTAAACAAATATATTATATAAATAATGCCCAATTTCGATTTACTTTGTTCAATGAACCAATAACGAAACGCTTATAGTAGTTAAGTTAACACTTTTAACATATATTAATAAAAACTATTATGTCTTGTGGCAAGTTAACAGTATTTACTGTAACTTGTAATTTATATTTGAATAATTTAAACAACTTTCTTTTAGTTTTCCGAAAATTACCTCTAACCTTAAAGTATTTGACATTAATATAATTGAATATAATACAAGGCAATATCCATAATCATAGATAGTCATAATCGAGGTCCATAATATAAGGATAAAATTCATAGATATTGCATAAGCTCAAAAAGGTGTTCATTGAACCATAGACATATATTAATGGACGTGACTTAGCCGTTGTAATAATTTCTTGGCTCGAAAAGTGAGGGGATGGCGTATGGTTCGGACTAGTGCTATCTCTTTTAAGACACGCGTACGCACTATTGTGAGAGAGATGGATATTGTCAGAAACTTCGTTCCATCTCTTCTTTTGTTGTACCACAATTCTGACCGCTAAGGCATGTCTATTAGTACACGTCGACGATTTGAACCACGCTATATTACTTCTATATTCTTCCTTATTGTAAAACTCATAGATACTGCATTTTTTCTTGTTTAAAAAAGGGCGTTAATTTGAACTACTCTGCATAAGTACTAATTTCTATTACTTCTATATTTTTATTATACAGGGTTTAATTTTAGGCTTACCAAAGTAAATTATATTTTCACAAATATTTTACGTGCTTTTATATTACTACATCTATTGATTCCATTCCATTCCATTCATTTATTAAGGTGTATCTAATACGTGAATTATAGGTTCCATTACATAATTCCAAAAGATTTATTGTTAAATTTAAAGTAACAAGTGTACTAAATAAACATTTCTTATTGTAACATAAGCAAACGGTAAACGTTAAAAGTACAGGAGCATTATAACTCTACATGTTGAAAATATAACGTTCTGTAAAATGAGCGCAAAAAAAAATTGAAATTCTATAAAGGAAAAAGAAATTTAAATATATTTATGTCCCACGACTGCCGATAAAGCAAAAATATATAGATATATATATGTATATATTAGATGTGTGTATTTGTATGTATCATATAGTTTGCCCGAAGGAAAGAGGATTAGGAACTTGATATAATAATAATTAATGTGTCAACTACACAACAAATATTACTTGCTTTAAAATAATAAAGAGAAAAAATAATTAGAGGGACTAGATGCTGTTAGGATCCTGTTTGCATTTAATAAATATTCTAGCGTGGGACATAATAAGTATGCATTATAATAGATTCGATCGATTTGTCTTAATAAATATAAAAAAAAAAGAAAATGAACGTTTCCAAATAACAATTGTACAAATTTCGTGCGCTCAGTGACCGAAACAAAACCTGGGACACACATCCAACAATAATTTAACAACAAGAAAAGAAGACCTTCTTCACATACTGACTGTTTACCCGCAACTTTCGAAAGATGAACTTTGTGTCGGGAAAGTTTTGTTATCGCAGTAACTGGCACACTTTAACTTTTATAAAATTCTAAAAAATATACACTGCTTCTAATGTAGTTCAGATAAAGTCCAGAGGATTAATACCCTAGTTTGGAAACTTAAAAAAATGACTTAGCTTTTTTTCCTTGCTTATTACAGTTATGATACATGTACACAGCTAGTTTTGCCACAGAAAATTTATTCTCACCTTTATTAATTGAATAATAAACTAATTTTTAGTAAAACAAATATACAGGGTGATTTCACCGATCCTACATTAACGTCAACAGCAATTTGCATGAAATAACTGAATAGAAAAATTAAAATTTACGTGCAAAAGCCAACACTCACTACGACAGAAAAGAAAAGAATTAACCGTTTATACCGAGTGTTCAAAAATTCTTCACTTACCACTCGATATAAAATTAAAATCGAAATGTCCAGCGTCATATTTAGATCGACTCATACTTATTATGCAATTTCGATTAGAAAATTGTTTATTAGACCCAGTTTAAATACACCTCTCGTCCGATATTGTAATCCGAATTACATGAAATGTATACTTCTCATCGAAAAATGACACGGGAGTTTTTGATTAGAATTTTTATTCTCTATCGATTGGTGAGTGAAGACTTTACGTGAGGGTTTCCGGATATCCAGTACAAACGCAACATCGGGAATTCAAAACTAAAATGTAGCAAAATCGTTAATTTGAGTACTTACAATCGGGAAACAAGAATAAATTCAGACACTTATAATTGCCAACACCCTGTATGTACATTTATAAACATAATAATTAACAAACCGTTGCATACAATTTCAAGTGTTCGAAAAGACATTTTTTTTTAAATTATGACTAGTACATTTTAGTATTCTTTTTTTTATTAATTAATTATAATACAGCACTAATAATAACTGAACCAATTTTCTGCCGGCAAAACCGTAAGATTCTAAATAATGCATCATATATATGTATATATATGATGCATTATTTAGAATCGCTTGCCGTGNTTTCTTGCTCCTAGTTTTCAACAATATTTTAGAAAGTTTCCACGTGTTTCAATACAAATGCACAACAAGCAAAATAATAACAAACAAAAGAAAATACCTACAATACAGAAAAAAGTAAAATGAAAGATTTTGCTTTCCAATCTAAGGACAAGCGAATTAATTTACTAATTAGTATTATTGACGATTAATTTTGAATTAAAAAAAAAAACAATAGACAAAAGTATGACACGTGAAAACACTCTAAATACATTTAAATTAAAAAAATATATCTAGTAATCTAATTACACCAATGGTAAGCCTCTGTGTTAGTCAAACGTGCCAGCGGATTGTAAAAAGAAAAAAAAATAGCTTAAAATATTAATTCTCTCCCAGAAGAAACCCATAATAATGGGCAACACACAATACGTTGAGAATAATAATATAATATCAGTTAAAAAATCAATGTTGTTGTATAATTTATTGCTTTATAACGACAATTCTTATATACAGGGCGACTACAATTTGATTAATTACTTCACACTTATTGAGGCTGCAAAATTTAATAAAATATCAGAGTGTGGGATATTAATACAATTAAAATTAATAGAACTGTTTACAAAACGAAAACAAACAATTATTAAATATTTCTTAGGTATATTCTGCTTTGATTGTTATGAAATTATTTATTTATGGCCGATTATAAATGGGCAACAGTTAAAGACTTTTGCCATCACATACTAATCGGATAATATACATAAATGCTAGGTGGTTAAAGCCCCATTTGGTAAAATTTAATATTACTGTAGCAGGCGTTGACAGGTCACGGCATGCTACGTTTTATAGTATAGATACACACACACACACAGGCACCTTATGGATTTTGATTTCTTTTTGTTTTCGTAAACTCGTCTTCATTTTTTTTTACATTATCCGCCGAGACGTTTGGCAAACGAACAGAGCTCGCGTTATTTTTTTTATTATTTTTGCCGCTTAACTTACTCACTTCTTATTATTCATAAAATATGTTCTGCACTTCTTTGTTTTTTTTTATGTATGTATATTACATGCGTGATTTCTTTTTTTACATATTTATAATTTCTTCATTGTTTAACAAACAAAATAACAAAATAATTAAAAACAACGCCTTTCCTTCTCTCCTTTCTCTTCCTTTTATCTTTTAAATTATTTCTCGAAAATATAACGAACTTAATACCCTCTACCTGTATTGAAGGGGCCAAACGTGAAAGAGAGAAAGAAAGAGGAGGGTAGAGCAAATGTGGCACTGTCTTCTATGACCACGACTTTAACAACTTTACGTTGTTTTTTCTTTATTGGACAAAAAAAAAGTAAATGTGGTTAACATCGTATCCTTCCCACATTCTTCCCTTCCCAATCTCGCCGTTACAGCTCGTCCTTATCTTCGAGTTTTAACGTAACGTAACTAAATGCTTTGGCTAGATCACTTTACCTTTTTCGTCATTATATTTTATACGGGGTGGGGGGTAAGTCGGCTTTTCTCACGTCGGAGACAGGCGGACACCAACGAACGTTCGAACGCCACCATCCAATTCGAATTTGACTATT
The DNA here is from genome assembly GCF_000699045.2 of Agrilus planipennis. Taxonomy (NCBI): domain Eukaryota; kingdom Metazoa; phylum Arthropoda; class Insecta; order Coleoptera; family Buprestidae; genus Agrilus; species Agrilus planipennis. The sequence continues at coordinate 565,507 of NW_020438858.1, read as the reverse complement.
ACTATTATTATCAAACGGCACGATCACTGTTTACAATCAGTCACTATGTATTTATCATCATTAATGTACGTCTCTCTTTTGTTCCCGTAATCGATTCATTAATTAATTGGACACGACAGTAATTAGTAAAAAACGAACAAAGAAACGAAAAAAATATTAAAATTAATCGCGCACTTGACGTCGCAGCACTTTTCTTGTTATTTTTTTTACCTTAAAGAACAACAATACGGTAAGAAGCACTATGACGAAGCCACTTTTATTTCGATTGTTTTATTTTTGATAGTTGAAGCAAGGGAGTAACTTCGAGAAAACAAAGAGAAAAAGAACAGCCGTCGCTTGTTCTTTTTTTTCAATTATCACTGAAACTAATTTTTCGTCATTTAGAATATACAGTCGAAAGTTTCCTTCCTTACAGATCACTTTTTCGGTGCCGAGCAGTCCCGTTACTGTTAAAAACAGAGAAATAATAATGATGATAATAATAAAAAAAAAAAGAAAACAAAGTCGCTTCCGATAAATTAATAAGAGAATTTTTTCGCAAAAAACATGTGACTAGCTTAGTTCGTTCGAAACGACACTCGAACGACCGCGGGATTCAGTGTTGTTTCCTATAATATTATAATTGGTCACTATAGTATTTCACTTTGTCATCCATTTGATTAACTATTTCGTCCCAGGCTGAAACAAAATAATTAATTACACATTTATGTTAGTTTAAATAAAAATAAAAAAAGAAAAAGAAAAATACCAACTTACATTTCCCGATAAAATTAACAATTTTCTCGTATCCGTGCCGCTGATGGTTCCTATAGACATCGTGCTGGGGGGCGACGAATCGCGCTGCGAACCTTTCGCACACATCATCGCTCAGCAGTTGCTCGTTTACTTCAAACCCGAACGTTAAACCGGACACTTCGGCTCCTTTCGACGCGTTACCGCTTAATATCACGACCGCGGGCCGCACGTTAGTCCTCCGACTACTACCACTACTACCGCCGTTGCCGCGCAACGGCCTATCACAGTCTTCGGGAGGTGGAGGAGGAGCAACGCTAACTGGTACAATAATAGGTGCGGTCGCGGCCGCGCCTCCGCCCTCCACAACGACCATTGTTGCTGTTCTTTTAATGTTATTTGAAGAATCACAACAGACAATCGCTGCAGCGGGCGGAACAACGACGCCAACGTTAGTTGGAGCAGCAGTTGCCGTTGCCATCACGACTGGCGGTTCAACGTTCTGCGAGGGCGCGCGTACCACTACAGCAGCAGCGGGTGACGTTTTCGACACATGTCCATACTGTTGTTGATGAATTTGTTGCTGTTGGTGTTGAGCATGCGCATTGTGTCGCACAGACTGATGGAAGTGATGTTGTTGTTGTTGTTGTGGAGGACTGAATGTTTTCTGCGCGCCAAGTAAAACGTTGTTGTCGTGGCGAGTTGTTACGGATGCGGCGTACACGTTTTGCAAATGCATTTTCTCAATTGTCTGCACGTCGGGAACATCGTGGGGCAGATTAGATGCGTTATTCATCATTTCACTGCTGTTCCTTATCATCTGCATTGGTTCCGAGTATTTGTTGTATGTTTTATTAGTTTTGTTGTCTTTGATTGAAGGCGGCGGCGTTACGAAATGATTGGTACTACTACTGTTGTTATTATTCTTAATGTTTTTGGCGTTCGTTATGTTCTTCTGTTTATTGGCAGCGACGTTTGCGCTTGATCTTTCTTTAGCGCCACCGCCATCAGGAGTTACGGTTGTCGCTGAAATCGTCGTACACACTACTTTATTGTTGTTGTTATTATTAATGACATTATTATTGTTGGTAATCGTGGGCCAATTCTGAAGACTGTTGACATCGGGGGGCGATTTGGGGTTGTGTACGATGTCTTGTTGTTTAGTTTTTTCGGGCGACTGCTTCCTAACCTCTTCGTCCATCGTCATTCCTCCTCCAAGCCTCTCGACGATAACGAGTGGCTGTGAAACGGTTGCGTTTGCCATTTGTCTGCGTTCGCTCGGCGGACGATTCCAACGCGGTCGCTGTTGCTCTTGCGCAGTCGCCACTCCTGCGGTGCCGCTGTTCCGCGCAATGTCAGCGTACGAGACGGGCACGTTGAGATCGTCGTCGTCGTCATGATTACTGCAGCTAATACGATCGGACGTAACCGGTAACGATCGTACAGAGTCGCGATCTTCATCGTCCGAAGAGTCGTTTGACTTTTCGCTCTGCGGCACCGAACGTGCCGATTTACGAGGCTCGGGCGACCGACGACGTCCGAAGTCATCATCACCAGATTCGCGCCCCCCGTGCAACATCTGACGACGACCGCTCAACGAGTTGTTCCTACGTTTCTTAGACTTTTTCTTCTTCGTCACAACGTGGAAATCCGCCGTCTCCAAATTCTCCGCTGACGCGTTCGGATAAATTTGTAGATTTTGAATTTGCTGTTGAAAAACAATGCGATAATAAAAAATATGCAAATATTTAACAAGAAATAAGTTTACCAAAAATCAAGACAATTACAGTATGTCGCAGTATTTGTTGACCATCAACTTAATGTTCTTACTTACTTCGAAATCCATACCGGTATCTGAATTTCCCCACGACCGACGTTCCCTGGGCCTGTCGACGTTGCTCTTGGTATTCCTGAGAGGTACCTTGGTCCCGTCACTGTCAAAATCTTCCAACTTCGTACTGGATATCTCCTCCATCGAGCTGCTCTTTTGCAAATTCTCGCCCTTGCTCTTGGCCCGTACACGTTGCTTTTTCGACGATCCGCCTCCTCCACTACCGCTACCACCCCCTTTTTCTTCATTACTGGCGTGTTGTTTATTAAGTTTCGTTTTGTGAACGTTGCCGCCGCCACTGCCGCTCTTCGACTTACTGCTGGTTGATTTGTTGACCTCCTCTTCACCTCCAATGTATTCGATAAGTTTGTCAACGTCGTGAATTATGTCGCTACGGTGACCTTCGACCTGTATTATGACAGAGAAGTTATAATTAATATGTGGTTGAATATTTGAGTGATTTGACCAACTTACGTCTTTTCCAGCCAGCACGCGTACATTTTTGTCTGTCTGTAATTTCTTCTTTTTGTTCTTTTTCGCATCACCGGCGACGGCGGTAGCGGTTAAACCGGCGCCCGCGCCCTGTCCCAGAGCGTTTCCGTTCTCGTCGACCTTCTTGAAATAAAAAAGCAACTTTAATATAATGAGGGTTAGATTAGTCTTATGTGCACGCTATTTCATGCTTACTTTCTCCTCTGTCGGTTTCTTGTTGCAGGTCCAATTGCTGGCCGGCACGTTGACGAAAGTGTAGTTAGTGGGATAGACTGCGGCCGCGGCGGCTGCCGTCGCGGCCATCGATGCCGACGACCCCAACGACGCCGCCGGCACCAGCGACGTCGATGAATCTACACGTGACGATTTATCTACCGACTCCATCAGTGACGCCGACGTCTTTTCGCAACGCTCCAGTGCCGATACCATCACGGCATCATCCACGTTGGACGAGGAATTTAAAACACCACCTGAAGCACCAGTCGACAGTTACGTATAAGTGCTTCTCATTTAATAATGTCATAGATGGAATAATAACTTACATGAAGTCTTTGGAGCGATTTCGATGGTGGCTCTGCTGGTGTATTGACGGGAAAATTTCGGTTGCATCTCCATTTCTTGTTCTGCATAGTCCTGATTCAAAGAATCATGCTCGAGAAGGCTTTCGGACTCCATGTCGATAGCTGTGTATTCCAGTTGCTGCTGATTAGATTCTTTCATTTTGCGCGTCTCTTCGAAAAACGTCGGCGTTAGACCTGCGTTCACGTTGCACGGCAAGCTACCTATAAACATTAAAAACTAAATTATCTTTTACTATTACGTAAATTAGTATACGGACGTTCGCTCGGGTCCGATACAAAAATAATCAGATGTATGCAACCCAACATACAACCATGCATATAAATCTGACATTCTCTTTGAACAATTATAATATTTCGACAAACTACTATGTACATAAAACGAGTACAAACAATTGCAGCAGGGTGTCTATTGTCTACAAGAAAAAAAATCCCTGACTTTTATCCAATCAATAGGTCCATTTTCCCCAGACCAATTTTATCAATCTCATCTTTCTTCAAATTGTTTGACATAAATATAATGAAAGGAAACTTGAATTGACCCTGGTAGTATTGAGAGTTGTTTTCTTGGACTTGCTGCACTGTCTTATTTAGGTTGACGGTATTTTCTGTGCAAAAGGGATTTTTTCATAAAACGTTCAACCTGAACAAATTTATACATAAGTAAATAAATAAAACTAGCACTTACGAAGCACATGTTTTAACAATCCTAATAAATATATAAATAATCGTTTCATACCCCCTTGTCGTTGTCTCGCGCTGACAGTTTTCGGGGGACGATACAGGGGGTTGATTGTGGCATTGTAAAGTTCGTCCTTGGCGAGATTGTTGAGGCTGCCGCCGTGGGCGACATTTTCCGCGATCGAGTAATTGTTCTGATCTTTGCAATGACGATTCCGGCGTGTTGCTGACCGATTGTAATGGCGCACGAGCTCGGAACCGCTGGCACTCGTCGCGCGAGCCTTCCTGTCATCCTCTTCCGCTTTCGCTAAAAGATTCTGCAAACGAAATCAGTTTTAATAAAGAAACCCATTCCAAAAATTATCGCTCACTGAAATGGCTATCGTATAATTTGATATCAGTGAAAACTTAAATGAAAATTCTTTTCAAAATTCTAGTCTTACTTTACTAGAACAAATCAACAAATGCAAACACATGTATATATTAAGAAATCCTCTGTACAATATTTTAAGGAAACTTATACTTTTGATTTATATTTCTATAAAGCTAAAAAAATTATCTGCAAAAATAATCACTACCAAATATTATATTTAATTTTTATTAGGAATCTTATTATAAAACCCAGCCAAAATAAAGCTATTTTTATACGGGAATTTCTATGGCTATGCATATGAGACGATAAAATTCGTAACAAAATACAGCCAAGTTACTAACATACTTAATAAGCTACTTCCAATTTCGAGTGATTTATTTTTTGTTTAACTTAATTGTTATAAAATGTATATTCCACTTACACATCAATCAAGTAATAAATATGTATGTATGTATGTGTATTAATAAAACTTACGATTACAACTGAAAAAAAAAACATTTTTTAAATACTTATCATTCATTCAAAAGTTAATAAATAATACAGTCAAAAATAATACGCACAATTATACATTTATTTCATTTTACATATGAACTTAGACAAACACTTCCTGTTTGTGAAGCAAATAAGGAATAACGACTAACTGCTTAGAAAATATTAGTACATTGCAGTTAACATACATGTTAAATTCCTAAATTTACTGTTATTTTATTGATACTCAAAGAATACATAATGTTTAGTTTTTATTTCGAAAAAATAAGTTGTCACAAACACTTGTTATTGCCATTCTATACAGGGTGTCTTAATATTTTGATCCATTCTACTGACTTAGTAACTGCTGAAGAAAATTCAGTATAGGAAACTAATAAATAAAGTAACTACTGACATTGTGGAGTAACAGTTTGGTTACCTACATATAAGGCACAGAGTTTTTTGAATGAATTAATCATTTTATCTTATCAGCAATTAGTACATAAATAGGCATATGTCGTAATTTCGTAATCTCAATAAAAATAAAAGTTGTCGGTAAATCAATAGAATTTGTTAGTGCCATATGTATAAGAAAAACAAAATTTCCTTAAAGTGATCTCAATTCAACCACCCTATACAGGCCAACAGTAATAGGTGCTACAAGGTCAATAAATATTACCTAAAACACTAACAGTAATAAATTTCTGAGGGAAGTATGAGAAGTGAGCAATTAATGACAACAAAATTACTTTTTTATGAATAAAAATACGTCCAAATTTTTAAAACTGTATGGTTACTCATATTTTTTGCAATACAAAAAAAACTAATGCAAGTGTTGTAGGAAATGCAACTTGTTGAGTCTTGTTACTTTGCAAATGATTTAACTTCCTTTCATCAATACACCAAAAAAATACAAAATTTTATATAGGGGTGTGGGTAAACCACTTTGTAGAAAATAATGAAAACATCGATTGTTTTTATGTATTTAAGAAGAAAATATTTGCAGATTTCCCATACAGGTTTACCCAACATTATTTGAATTTTCGATTAGTCATGCCTGCACATTGATAAACTAACAACAAAGTAAAGCACCTGTTTGATAAACCAACTATTTTTAAAAATCAATTTCCTGCAATGTCAGATTTTCATTGCTAGCAATAGAAACTAATGAAGCGATGAACCACAAAGGCCACACTTGCAAATTATTGTGAAAATAAATAAAAAAGACAATTTTATATTATAGAACAGCTGTGACAAGTAAGAAATTTGAATATGGGTAAATAATACAAATAATGACAACCAAAACTTTGCTTTCAATAAACCTACATGCAACGTGCAAAAAAATAACTGTGATCAATAAACAAAGTTTTTTAAATAAATATACATGTCCTAATACACTAGAACCGTCCTTATAAGGTGAAGGAGATGGCATGCAAAGTATTTGTTTCGATTACCCTTAAAAGGTAAGTATTCTTACTAACCTGAAAGAGTTGGCTTTTGCCAACTCTGTCCTTTGGTGACTTATAAGTAATAGCTTCGTCCAAAAGGGCCTTAAGTTGTCCATCGTCTAATCGCGAAACAGAAGCTTCCTATTGAAAAAATTGTAACATCACACCCTTGTACTTCATTGCAATTCTATTAACAGTATTACTCCTTAAATAAATACATTTATTTATGTAAGAAGTCTGCTGGGCTTTGACTACAAACAAGCAAACGCTAAAGAAATCCTCATTCGACATACCACGTGATTATAACAAAAAACACAAAAAAACAGGCAACGATTTTGCATTCAATTATGTTGTATGTATCAAATTCGTGAATTGCAACGTCATTCAATTCAACACTACTCTGCTTATCACGATAAAAATTCTATTGTTCACACGATTAAACGAAAACGACGGCAAAAAATTAAATTGCACTTTTCGGAATATGTTAATGAACGACATTAAATATGATATACCAATTACAATTGCATTGACGATACCGAAAAGTTAGCTAAAAACATTTGCACGTCAGCGATTATAGGCAGCCATTTGCAACATGTCGCAAATTAGGTAAAATACAAAACACTATAATAATTGGGGCAAGGTAAAGGCAACATAAACAGACAATCTGTCTGACAAATAAACTCTAAAAGCGATTTCGCAATTTCACCAACAAAAATCGTAAACCGTATCAAACACACCAAATAGAAATAATTGAAACGTACGTAGGTATAAAGGTTGACTAATATATTTTCGACTACTTACTTTGTTCTCAGGACCAGCTGTCGCATTCTCGGTTTCCGCTAAACGCGTTTCTGGACGAGTTTCCTCCCTGCACTTTTCGTTTTTATCAGGAGCTTTCGGTGCATTGTCATTTTCGGGCGAAGGGGCCATTTTTCTCGAAGCCCAGCGATCTTCAACCGAAACTGTCAAACTCACTATTAACGATTGCACATTTTACGAACCTAATATATCACAATCAATACGAATAACACATAATTTAGTAAACTAAAAATCAAAATTTGTAGTCTTTTCTACAAGAGAACCACATTTTCACCGTCGGCCATTACAAGACACTTGTGGCTACAACTACGCTATCTTCAAGCCAATTACTTAACTACCTAAATAAATTACCGCTGACTGCATACTATCACGTCATAATTTTCAAATAATATTTTTCATCTATCTTAAATGTCATCTGAATTAATTCTCAAAAATGCAAATGTTCGTTAACATTAAATAAATTACACTCATGTCACAGCACGGTTAATGCATATTAAGTAAACATGTATTTAACAAAAATTGCATTTCATAATGAAATTAGCAAGATAAACAACTAAAACATGTTTTTATTGCATTTCTTAATAAGATACTTGTTACTTGTTTTAAACTTTTATCAATTGACAAATATTAAAACGAAGACGGCATATTTCTTAATTTATCGATTTAAGAGTTACAGTAGCTATAATCTAGACACATTTCAAGGTGACCTCATCTGTCAATGTCAATTGTCAAATCTACAAAAAAATAATTAAAAACCATAAACAATCGAATAAAAAAAATTGATTAAAGGTTTAAAATTAAGTCGTGAGGCAAATTTAGTGTAAAATTAAACGTTTCCATTGTTATTAATTTGTTAAACGATAAAATACTTATTAGCATAATTTCGTAACTTTTATTAGTGAAATAAGATGACCACTGAAAACATATTTTTATTTGTACCAAATATCATAGGTAACAATTTGATTACTAATTCAAGATTAAAATAACTCTAACATTATTAGTTTTTTTCAGGGTATATGAGGGTTGTATTAGCAATCATTTCGTTTTACTTTATGCCGACAAACTATATAATTGCAGGAACATGTTACGTGGTATCATCATTTTTAGATGCTTTTGATGGACATGCCGCAAGGTAAGTTTTTTAAATAATTTTTCTCCAAAATACCTACTACTGAAACAATTTTGTTAGATACTTTAATCAAAGTACGAAATTTGGAGCCATTCTTGACCAGTTAACGGACCGTTGTGGGACTATGTGTCTTTGTGCTGTTCTGGCACATTTCTACCCGAAGTATTCATTCCTATTTTTAATGTCCATGACAGTAGATGTTGCTTGCCATTGGATATACATCCATGCGTAAGTTAGAAAAATTAAGTGTCAATATTCAATTCAATTTCGATTGATCTTTTCAGTTCTCTCTTACAAGGTAAAACAAGCCATAAATTCATTGATATGTCTGAAAATCCTATTATGAATATTTACTACACCAATCGTACAGTTCTTTTCTTCATGTGCTTTGGAAATGAAGCTTTTTATTCCACGCTTTATTTGCTGTACTTCACAGAAGGACCAATTAGTAAGTTGTTGATTTCATTATTGGCTTTTTTATTTAATTTTATAAAATTTATTGATTTGTTATTGCAAAATTTGATATTACACTTATCAGTATGTAAGGTGTGACAAATTAATCGAATGCATGAGATAAAAATAGATTGACTCATTTATAAATTGAATTGCTTAAGTAATTGATAACTTATTGTGAATTTAATTCTTAAATAAATAAGAAATATAAATTTAGAAGGAGTAAAATAGATAAAAATTATCACTATATACATACATGGCATTCACTATTGATCTCAAATATGTATTGAGTTTAATGTAAGCATTTAATGTTTTTATTGTAGTTGCTGGAATATCATTATTCCGAGCCCTGCTATACCTTTCATTACCCATTGCCATTGTGAAGTCTGGTATTTCGATCCTTCATCTCGTTGTGGCCAGTAAAAATTTGGCCATTATTGATATAAATGAGCGTAAAGAAGCAGCAAAACAAAAATTAGGATAATTTAAAAACTGAAGAAATGGAAAATATGTATCTGGTGTTATTCTAGTGTCCTCCTCTTTCAATTAAAACTAAGGCATGCGTGTAATATTAAAGTTCCTTGAGAAATTTAGAAATGATTTTTAAGAAAAGGACAAAACACAAACTGCTTTTTAAGTTAGCATATTTTGGTATTTATTAAGTGTTCTGAAAAAACATTTTACTTAAATTAAACGACCTGATCTCTGTTTACAAATTGTTTAATATTTTCGAATGTGTGAAAAGATTTCACTTAATTTACATATTACTGTGCATTTGTGTCAAGTTCAGTATTTTTTTATAGGGGTTATTATTGTTATCGTTGAACAAATGTCTGTCTATCTTTAAGCAGGTAACTTAATTAATTAGCATATGATTTATATTTATTTGTTAATTTTATATCATCTTATTAATTACTTCTAAAGTACGAACAAACTAGATATTATAAACCTTTTATATTACATGTCTGTTTTTCCTTTAATTTTTAGAAATATTTACATCATTTGCTGTGATTTGATTGTTCCCTAAAGGTCCATTAAATAAATATTTATTCTTCAAAATATAAAAAGGATATATTACCATGTGCCATTTAAAAATGAAACTTGTCAGGCAACTTGACAAACATGTAGTTCAGTTAGTTATGATAGCTAATAATCATTAGTACTTAGTTACTTTATATTTTTTTTAGAGATATTAAATAAAGGAATTTGTGTAATTATTTCTTATGTGATAGTTCTTTTTATTGTTAAGTGTTGTTTCATTGCATTTAAAACTGTAATGTATTACTGTACCAAATAAAAATGTTATGTTAACTCTTGTATTTTATGCTCTATCGGGCGGTCTAGATTATAGCTTCGCATTCGAGAGGTCATCGGGTCGATTCCGAGCCCACGTTTTTTTGTGGTTTGTTTGGGTCATTTAGGCAAATGTTTTGCCCTATCTTCCAGCTTTGTACTAGACACTAGTTTTATTTTTCTAATCGATGGCATTTAAACACTTAAATACTCTTTTTGGTAAAACTTCTTATCTGGTATCCTCAATCTACTGGCATGTTGAATAATCATATAAATTAACAAACAAAAACTTAATGTTTTAGTGTTCGAAATACGTATTCATTTTTGTCGTTAGGCAATTTTATTGATTAAATACTTCATTTTGACGTTTATTTTCGCATACGTTATTTATTTGTAAGATGTACAGGTAACTGTTTATCGTGTTTAAGTGAGAATAATAAAAAACGTGAAATAAATAATAACAATGACCAGTTGGTGTATCAGGCAAGAGCCTCAAGCAATTGATGATGACATGATCCAAACTATGATTGACGATATGGCTAGCAAAGGGGAAGCTGGGAGACTTCAAAAACTCGAGGGACTGCCCTTAGATGAAATTTACGAAATACGATTTGAATTAAAAAGTATGAAACATTATTAATTTGTTGTCACATCATGGTCTAGTATTAAACCTTTTATAGAAATTCTTCGCATAGATCACTTGTGGATCCTTCCATCTTTGACAAAGTTGGGTCTGAACAACAATCTTATCGAAAAAATCGAAAATTTAGATAGTCTGGTGCATTTGAAGGAATTAAATTTGTCCTTCAATAAGATATTAAAGATAGAAAACTTGGAAAACCTACACAACTTGGAAATATTAAATCTCTTCAACAACAAGATTGATTTGATCGAAAATCTAGAAAATCAAAAGAAACTTACCATTTTCAGTATTGGTCGAAACAATATCTGTGACAGAAATAACGTATAAATAATGTTCCAGTGTTTATAATATATGTATTTTGATAAACGTTTCAAATTTAAATTATAGTATAAAAATACAATACTCAATTTAACTGCTTTTATTTTTTAAGATTTTATATCTACGTAAATTTCGACAACTCAAATCTCTAAACATGTTTGAAAACCCTTGCGCCTTAGATGAAGACTTTCAAATATTTGTAGCCACATTTTTACCTCAGATCGACTATTATGAATACAAAAGAATCTTAAAAGAAGAACGGGAACAAGGTTTGGCAAAGTTCATGTAAGTTTAATAATTTCTAGGAACGTGTGTGGTTGAAATTTAAACGGTTATATCAACTCATTTCATCTTAATAAAAAAAGATACTGCATCGGCCGGGAATCGAACCCGGGACGCTTCGTGTAGCAGACGAGCATTTTACCACTTGAACCATTAACGTTTCTTGTAAATTAAGTGTAATTTTAGCTGTGGCACAGTGACATTCTCCAATACTGAAGGTTCCATTTCTTTCCATATGTATAGTAAATACTAAAACGATACCCCTATAATTTTCAATGTCACACTCTTATTCAGAATAACTTTTTCTTAATAAATAATTTTATATTAAATAGGATGATGTTAAACGAAGTTGAAGAAAACGAAAAAGAAGAGAACATTAAAATAGCAAAGAAAGAAAAAGAACTTGCTGATGCCGCCCTCCACGCCGGTAGTTTCGTGGAATATTTGGGTGGCAGTCATCTTTTTGATTCCATGTACGAAAATGACGTGGATGGAAAGTTATTTTTGTTATTTGGCGATGAAGTAACCGAATTGTACGACGAATTTAAAGAGGAATTCGTCAATAACTGCGTAAAACTCTTTAAATTTGGACAAGAACAGTATGTTCTTAGACAAGAAGAAATCGCTCAGTATGAAAATACAGTTAAAACAGCCAAAGGGGAAGGACAAAGGCAGAGTATAGTACGTAGATTCAGAACACATTACAGAGATGACAACTTATTGTACAATTTTAGAAAATGATGGAGGACTTCTTAGAGAAGAAAAATGAAGTGTTTGAAATTGTTAAAAATTTGGGAAAACAATTAGAAGAAAAGATTATCGATCAGGACGAATACAACGAAGCATTACAAGAAATATCGGACAGTTTCAACAACGATCTTCATCAAATTTGGAAAAGTTCCATGAAATTTGAAGTGACAATTTTCGGACAGATGGAAGAAGTGAATCAATTATTTGACATATCTTTGACCGATTTGTTAAATAATTTTGTGGAAGGCGCTCAAGCTGTGTTTTCAGAGTTGCGAAGTTTGCAAGCAAACTATAACGAAAATATAACTGAAATAATGACTAGAATGGTGGGGCCCAAAGGTCCCAATCCTGATGCTGATATACCACCCGAGGCAGAACACGTAAGGCAAACATTAAGTATTAAACTAAGTATTAACTTCGTATTAGTTTATTTTTTAATTAAACTTTGACCTTTACTTTATGCAATCGATGTTCATAATATTACTGCTACATAATGACGCGTTTTTGGAACTGAAAACGTAACAAAACACCCTGTATATTCTGAAAAAACTTGTTAAATTTACGTGCACAACATTTTTTATTTTATACAATACTAAATTACAATTTTAAATGCAATAAAACTAAACATACTTAACAATTAACCACTTGCTGCAGTCTGCAGCATAAAATACATACATCATGTGGCAACGTTGCATGATCAAACGCGATAAAATTTGAAAAACGTTTTTCTCTTTTTCTTTAATTTGTTTTTGTTATTTTTATTAAAAAGTTTCATCATTGAACATCCTTAAGTAAGTAACTATACAGTAACAATTTCTCAATAAATCCAAGAAACCAAGGGTTCTTTTTATTATTATTTGTTTAGTTATTTGTTGATAAAGACACTTTGGGAAACGCTTTGGGAGGAACTCACGACATTCACATGCAAACAATTGACGCTAGAGAAGATTTACTTATTGGAAGAGCAAGAAGTTGGCTAAGTAACATCGTTGATAATCTGTATGAGTAAGTGACTTTTTTTTATCATTTAAATTACCGTGTTCAAAATCATTGCACCATATCCAATCCTTTTTAATACCGTTTTACGAAATCCTAGACATATTTATATTGTTTTTTATTAATTATTTATGTTCTTAGCACATGTACTACGAGTGAGACGACAAATATACTGATTTTGCTCTCTTTCTTCGGAAGTCTTCCCCCCACACAGCAAATCACCTCCAGTAGTACATGTCCTAAAGTTTTACCTCGTTGTCAAAGATGTCACAACTTTTGTTCCCAGTCCATTTAACTATTTTTTTAATTTTCTTGAACTTGAACCTAATAAATTGTTGTCAATGCCTAAAATCCGTTTTAATTTTGGTAAATTGGATGAGAAATTAAAAAAAAATGTTTTAAAATTTCGTAAATACTAGTTTAATTAGTATATTTTTCTTGAATTTTTTTTAAACACTCTATAACTACTGATCGTAACGAAAATAACTGGATTTGTAAAAGAATGTATACCATAATAGTCCCTATTTTGTAGGAATGAAATTAAAACAAACAGAATGAAAATTCTCGAAATCAAACACTTTTTGGAAGTCCAAACAAGTGAATTTGAAGAATTAGTCATGATTGATAAAGAACTACAAAATGAGAATTTGGAAAATAATTTATAATTTTATACTTATCTATATGCATTATACATAATAATTGTATACTCTCAATTAAATATGTATAAACAAAATATACATTAACAAGTAAGATATTGTTTTATATCTAATAGAAAATCCTAAATTTATCAAAAAGTATACAAGTTTCCTGAAAAATATAGAAATGAAATGAAATAAATAAAATAAATTCTACAATTCCCACCACTAGCCCTTTAAAATGATATTGTACATGACCTTTAAGTTATTTTTCCAACTTCCCCTCCCTCGAGATTTAGACGTCAAAATTTTTTTATAGGTATAATTGGCTGTGACAAATACATGAGTAATCGCCATCACACCAATATCGTACATATCACGATGGCTTTGGGATTCCCAAAATTATAAAAGTTTTATTTGTTTGACATGTGAAGGCGCGTCAATTTTTTTTTTGTGTTCCAACAAATAATTTTTTTAACGCCCAATTACGAATAATAATTATTTTAATTTTTTTAAAGATTGAGAAATCTAATTTTAATGGTAAAACATAACTTTAATAAACCGTAAACGTCTAAATTATCCGATAAAAATGATTTCTCAAAACAAAGAAGTGGCTAATACTATAATTCCCTGGTGCATACGTAACGAGCCTCAAGTCATAGATAATAAAATGATAAAAGCATGTATAGATGACATGGCCAAACCTGATGAAGCTGGAAGACTTTTAAGGGAAGAAGGAATCCCTTTAGACGAAATTTATACGATTCGCTTGGAATTTAAAAGTAAATTCAACAGCCCCTTTAACTGATAATCATTTATTTTTTAAGGTATGAACAGTATATCGCCATCTAGTGGCATTTGCTACTAACTATACTGTACTATTTCAAACGTCAGTAGATCGCGGTTACCTTAATATTTACCTATACCAACTCGTTTTTTGGTTGGGGACGATGTAATTTATTGAAACTGCCTGTGGCGTGCTAATGAGATCTAATAACTTCGAAATTGCAAACCACATCTGACAGTTTCGATAAATTACTTGACCACCAACTGTATGTTCATTATTTTTTGGACAATTTTCAGAAATTTTAAGAATAGACCATCTATGGGTCCTAAAATCTCTAACACAACTATCACTCAATAACAATTTCATAGAGAAAATAGAAAATTTAGAGTCCCTAATACACTTAAAGGAACTAAACCTATCGTTTAATAAAATAGCAGCGATTGAGAATTTGGATGAACTCGTCAATTTGGAAGTGATAAACTTGTTCCAAAATAAAATAACTAAGATCGAAAATTTACAAAATCAAACAGAATTGATAATTCTGAGCATTGGTAACAATTTAATTCAAAATAAAGATAACGTAAGTACCAACGCAAACTCTGAAACGAAATAAAAAAATACGAACCAAAAGTTAAAAAATAATTAATTCTGTACTACTGGAAATGAAATCGCTGATTTTTTTCATTGGTAGACCGACCGCAAATTTGTTATTATTAACAAGCGCATTTCCCTACACACAGTACGCGATCTCCAGTAGTATATATTCCACGCTGCGTTTGCAACGTTGCCAAATCGTTCAATTTAGTTATTTAAAGCAATATTTTAGGTTTTATATTTCCGCGGTTTTAAATATTTAAAATCCCTCAATTTGGCTGGTAATCCTTGTGCTGAAGAAGACACATTTCGTTTGTATATAGCAGCCGTTCTACCCGTCTTAGATTATTACGAATACATTTTTATTACAAAAGAAGAACGAGAAGGTGGTCAAGATATTTTCGAGTAAGTAAAAAAAGGATTTTATGCAATTATTATTGTATACCATTATACGAGCAATCTTTATATATGTATATATTTGTTTGCTTGCAATTGCGTTCTCGAAAAGGGGACTAACGATTGCGATGAAATTTACAATAATATAGGGATTTATGGGGGCGAAAAAAATCGATCTAACTAGGTCTCATTATCCAAAATAGATCTTGCTAGACGTTTTACATCTTTACTGAGCAGAATTCGATCGCCCAGGTACTAATGAATAATTATACGAGGACTGTAGAAGTACGAAACACAACAAAAACAACCATTACGTTTTTATAATGAATTTCAGAGCGTTGTTAAGAGAAATACACGAAGCAGAATATCAGGCAAATATCATTAAATTAAAAAAAGAAAAAGAACTGGCCGATGCCAAAATTCATTCATTGAGTTTCGTGGAATATCTAGGGAGCAGTTATTTATTCGATTCGATGTTTGAGGATGACGTTGAGGGAAATACTTTCCTTCTAATGGACGACGTGCAACCCCTTTATGATGAATTTAGAGAAGAATTCGTGAAGAATTGTATTGAACTATTCGAATTTGGTCAAGAACAATATGCTATCAGACAAGCAGAAATGAAACAGTATCAAGACACAGTAGAAAAAGCAAAAAAAGAGGGTCAACTCCAGAGCATTGTAATTTTTTTTTTCATACATAAAACAAGTACTCCCTAAGTTACCCCTCTTAGAATAATATACTTTTCATACCTATTTTTTTTTTTAATTTTATTAGGAGATGATGGAAGCATTCCTTGAAAAAAAGAACTATATATTCTACACTATTACAAAACTATCGAAAGATTTCGAAAAAGAATTAATTTCTGAAGACGTGTATTATGACAGTGTGGGGGAGATCGCTGAACAATTTAATAGCGATCTCCAGGCCATTTGGAAAAATGCGATGAAGTTTGAGGTGACAATTTTTGGTCAGATGGAAGACGTGAACCAAACCTTCGAATTATCTCTGACAGATTTGACGAATATATTTATTGAACACGCCCAAGGGACATTTACTTACCTGCGAAACTTGGAAAATCTTTATTTCGATAATGTGAGTGAAATTGCGTTCAAAATATTGGCCAATGAGGAATTATTAGACATGCTGTATCCACAAGAATTAAAAGAGGTATGAAAACCGTGATAAAGTAATTAAACATATATTACATTAGTAAATCCAATCTAGTATGCATTAAGCTGTCACCATTTTTATTGAACACACCCCGTGCTAAACATTTGAATTACTGTTTTTAATAGCTACATTAATGTAAATGAAATAAACCGTTTTAAAATAAATGAACTTAAAAAAATAGAAAAAAATAAAATTGTATACATTATGTACAAGTTTACATTGATGGAACATATCAATAAATGATATATATAATTAAATTTCAAATTTTTAAGTAT
>NW_020438858.1:533109-547445 GCF_000699045.2 Agrilus planipennis | reverse complement strand
TATCTTCGACATCCTGCAAACGTTCTTTTCAATGAGGTACCCTTTAAAAAATACTATTAAAAAAATATCATTAAATCAAGCCTTTCTCTGTTTCAATGACTCCAAATATAATTCTAAGCCCTTCTGTGTTTTTGGATCGTTAACCACTTGTAAGAACGCTTGCAAGTCTTGCTCTTTAGTCTTTCTTAGCGTCTAAAAATTTAATAAAATAAACATTTGGCAATTTTATCTGCTATTAGTAAATAAACGTACGTTATATGTTACTTAAAATTACATCTCACCTCTATATCTTTACTCCTTAGCATTAATTTTGAAATTGTTCTTGGCTGGGGTGGTATTTTTGCAAATTGTCCGATAAACTTGTCAGCTTTTGCGATAGCGTCCTCTTTACTTGATGCCACTTCATCTATAAGACCCACTTTTAAAGCCTCCTCTGTAGTAAATAAAAATCCTAATGTCAATGCCATTTCAGCTTTCCGAAAGCCAATGGTGTTTTTCATCGTTGCTACAAACCATGAAGGTGCAATTATACCTAATTTGGTCTCGTTAAGGCCTATTGTGAAATTAGGTAACATAATTCTGTATTCACAACTCATAGATAAAAGACAGCCACCTGCAGGCGAATGTCCCTAAAATAATACTTTATTATTAGTAAACTGTCGCTAATAATTTCTTAAAAATAGATTTACATTTATAGCAGCAACTGAAGGATATGAGCAGCCATACAAAGTCATCCAAAGGTCTTGTAAACTTAACCAGAAGTTTCTGACACGCTCTTGATTTGGTTTGTACATTTCCATGATATCTAAGCCAGCAGAAAATACAGATTTTGACGCCTGATTTAGAAACACAATTTACTAAACATATCTTATTGTAGTAACATCAAATAATATAATAATAATAATAATAACAATGAGTTACTTACTGAAGTCAAAATCATTCCACGACACTTGTTCCTTTCTAAATCTGATAAGGCAGTTTTCAACTGAGTAATTAATTCTAGATTTAAACTATTAACCGGTTCCCGTTGCATAGTAACAATAGCAACTCCGCTTTTATCATTTACAGAAACATTAACAAAATTTGAAGAAGTACTACCATACATTTTTAGGTTATTAGACAATGTACGTACTTTTAACATAGTTCTTGAATACATTTTCAGACTTAATTAATTAAAATCTTCTTTGAATATCGTTTCGGTATTTTTGGTCTTATTCTAATTTGTTCGCTTATTACTTAAGTAAGATGGCACTTGAAATGGTACAAAGTTCAGCAAGTGTTATGTTACTAAAATTTTTTACACAAAATTACATGCAGCTTCAAAAAGAAATTAGAAACTGAAATTGAAAAATACTTTTTTGTTGCAAATTAATTAGTTATTTTTACTTTAAAAACTAGAGTTTATAAATTTATAAAAAGTAAATAAAAACAAAACTACACTGCGCAGATATTCATGCAGACTTTTGCGCATGAATTCTATAGATCTAAAATTGGGAATAGTAAAAGCAAATATTTTAGTTACGTTCATTATACTCACGCTGACTTGCTTAAAAATTTAAGGCAACTGCTCGTCATTTCCACGGTTGTTAAAGTCTAATTAAATTAACTACCATATGCTTTTATCATCTAATCTTCTTTAGACGTTTATTTTTAGTCTCCTAATAACATTGGATACTTTCAATTACTGTTACTGGAGTATGTATTCTCAGTGAATAAATATTCTATTGGCAGCTATTCGTGTATTTCTATGATTCATAACCTTAAGAATAGAAACCATAGGCAAGATAGAAACATAACCTTTCATTATTATACAAATCATGATACAAATAAAATGAAAAATAACTTTTGTTTTTAATGTAAAAAATAAGAAAACGTATGTTTTAAGTTTTAAAATGGCTGAAGGTAAACCATCTGAAGAAGGAAAAAATCAAGGAGATCCTGTCTGTATTATTGTACTTGGAATGGCAGGATCTGGAAAAACATCTTTGGTGCAAAGATTAAGTACTTCTCCTAAAAAGCCTTACATTGTTAATTTAGATCCAGCATGTCTACAGTTACCTTATTTTGCTAATATAGGTAGTTATTGTTTGTCTCATCCTTTTTTTAGAAACATTTTGTGCAGTTAGTAATACATTTGCAGATATAAGAGACACAGTAAATTACAAAGATGTCATGAAACAATACAAATTAGGACCTAATGGAGCAATTGTTACATCACTAAATTTATTTTCAACAAAGTTCCCAGATGTACTTAAGTACATAAGTAAATGTGATTTAGAATACTGCGTCTTAGATACTCCAGGACAAATAGAAGTGTTTACATGGTCAGTATCAGGTAAGATTATCACTTATTGATGATAAAAAGGCTATTAATTTCTCAAAAACTTAAACTGGTTTTAGGTGCCATTATCACTGAAACGTTAGCTTCTACATTTCCTACAGTAATTCTTTATGTAGTTGATACTGTTCGTAGCACCTCTCCTGTTACATTTATGTCAAACATGTTGTATGCTTGCTCTATTCTGTACAAAACTCGCCTTCCGTTTATTGTGGTAATGAATAAAATAGATATAGTTGAACATAGTTATGCAATTGACTGGATGAATGATTTTGAAGCGTTTCACGAAGCTTTAGAAGCTGATGAGAGCTATATAAGCAATTTGACAAGATCCATGGCTCTTACCCTTGACGAGTTTTATAGAAATTTGAAAGTTTGTGGAGTATCAGCTGCCACAGGGGACGGAATCGAAGAATTATTCAAGCTGGTAAATGATGCCAAA
The DNA here is from genome assembly GCF_000699045.2 of Agrilus planipennis. Lineage (NCBI taxonomy): Eukaryota > Metazoa > Arthropoda > Insecta > Coleoptera > Buprestidae > Agrilus > Agrilus planipennis. The sequence goes on along the minus strand of NW_020438858.1, from coordinate 544,665 downwards.
GAAGAATATGAAAAGTTAGTATTTGCTTTTTATGACTGACATTAAACCATTTGTTGTTTTTGTTGCGTTTCAGGGACTATCGAGTAGAATGGGAAAGAATACGTAAGGAGGCAGAGATGAAGAAAAAAGTGGAAAGTGAGAAAGTTGAACAGAAAAAAGATCCGCTCATAATGGAGTTATCTGCTGGCAGAGAAATTTCTGATGTATATCTTCGACATCCTGCAAACGAAAGCAGTTCAGATTCAGAAGGCGAAGAAGTAAATCCACATGGTAAGTTTATTTTACCTGTAATGGTATCTAATTTTTTGAGCTGTTTTTCTTTCTATTCTTTGGTTTTTGGAAATAATTGAAGTAAAGATAAAACTATTAAATCTAAAAATGCAATTTTTATAGATTTAGAAGCAAAGGAAGAAGAGGAACTGAATTTTCGAAAAGTGCTTCAACAACAAAAAGAATTGCAACTAAAAAGAGCAAAAGAAGCAGAAGCCAAAAGGAAGAAGAGCATGTAATTCTCAAAGCTTTTTTTACATTTAATTGTACTATTTTCTACATTCTTGTTTCAATAACTTTAAAAATAATACAACAAAATTAAAAATATGCTTTTATTATTAATTAAAGATCAGTAAAAGAACCAACAAGTACTACTTAATTTATTAAATTATAAAGCAAAAATGTCCAATTTTTTGTTTCAACCACCATCATCGTCTTCTGGGTCTAAAGCTTCAAACTCCTTAACTTTTACATCTTGATCTTCACCAAACTGTATCACATTATCAATGGTTAGAAGTACGTCTGCCACATTTTCATTGTCCTTAAGATTCAAAGGAATAAAACGCACTAAAGAATAGTCTTCAACAAGCCTTCCAATTGCTTCCGTTAATCTTTGATGTTTTTCATTGAATCTGGTTGTTCTGAGTTCAATATCGCCCAAAATTGCATGGGAATCAGGTTCTAGAAATCGGTCTAATTGTTTCTTGGCACTTTTACTAAGCAAATCCATTTTTGATAGCAAGTTTACATGCGGAATTTCGAGATTAACCATTACACTTAGTGCAGCCATTGTTCCTGATAAGAATTTAGCACCGTCTGTCATAAACTGAACGTCCACTAAAAAAACACTGCACACATTAAAATTCCAGTTTTGTAAGAGATTTATCAACTTTCTGATTGCTGTAAGATGAGTGTACAATTCAATTTGCCCTGGACAATCAAACAATATATAGTCATCTTCTTGGTCACCTGAACAATTACCAGAAGTTAATAGACCATTATACATATATAATACAAAATAAATAACAACTGCCTACTAACTAACTACTTACCTAATTTATTTTGAAGCCAATCGGAATTTTCTAATAAATATTCAATACAGAAGATCAGTCCTCCGTTAGGCCCAAAATGTAGTTCTTCATCTTCCATTGTATCCTCGACCTGTATTAGCTCACGAACGTCCACCAAGGGGTTGTAATCAAAATATTCTGCAGCTGGATCTAAATTTACGACGTCAATGTGCCTTTTAGTATCAATACCATGCTGGACCATAGCACTACAGTATGTGGACTGTTTCAAAACAGAAAAAAGTAATTTCAACAGGACCAATCAAGTACGAAGGAGAAAGATGTAATTTCTGTGGGATAAATGTAGTCAGAGACATATTAGAGGTAGAAACAGGAGTTAGGAGGGGCAGAGGTAGACCTAGATTAGATTACTCTTCGCAAATAGTTAAGGATGTGGGCTGTTCTAGTTTTAGGGAAATGCGAAGTTTAGCTCAGGATAGGGAAGAGTGGAGGTACGTGACCTTATGATGATGAAATGTAGTTTATTTACCTTCCCACTTCCCGCTGGTCCAATAACAAGTTGTGCATAACGCATTTTTGTATATTATTAATATTAATTGGATTTCAAAGTTAAAAACATATTAACAATTTTAAAAACTGATCAATTAACCTTTAAAACTTAACCTTATCAATTTGTCAACAACAATTTTATAAATTCAATGTTTTAAGCTTATCTATGGTTTTAAACATAGATACATAGATTTTAAATGACATGAGAAAGTATCTCCACTACCTCATTGTTTACCTTTAATCAAAAAAAAAACCAGCAATTTGTTGAAAAAATTTAAATGTAGTTAATTTTTAGTGAAATATTTTACAAAAGAAATCAGGAAACAAATGTAATAATTTTGACTTAACAATTATTTAATTAGAATTATTACCGTCTGTTTTATGTTTACACTGGTATGATACTTGTCACATTTAGCGGGTGGTGCAAGTGATGATAAATCATAAATTCATACAAATTANAATATATTAAAATATATTTAATAAACGTTTTCATTCCTTGTGAGAAGTTGAATTTGATAAAGTAAAGGTGTGGTGATAGTAGTTTTATTGTTTTATAGTAATTATGCCAGTAAGTAGTAAACAATAAATTGCTTGTTTTCCTATAATATAGGCTATGTTTTTTGTTAATATTTTAGGCTTTTCATTCCAGTTTCTTAAAACCTCTAGAAATAATAGGAAATACTGCTATTTTACCTATTAAAACGCAATTTACAGGCCCAGCGCCTTTAGACGTTTCGCAAGACACAGATATTATAGATGAGGCTCTCTACTATTTTAGGGCAAATGTTTTCTTCCGTACTTATGAAATTAAGGTAAGTAGTTTGTTTTAACTTATTAGTGTTAAGATTGTGACAAATTGTAGTATTTTATTTTGTTATTTTCAGTCCGAAGCAGACAGGCTATTAATTTATATAACCTTGTACATAACAGAATGTTTGAAAAAACTTCAAAGGTGTTCCAACAAAAGCCAAGGTCAAAATGAAATGTACAGTTTAGCAATTTCCCGTTTTGATATTCCAGGGGACCCAGGATTTCCTTTGAATTCCGTTTATGGGAAGCCCCAGTCACAAAAAGAAGCAGGTAAGCTTTCACACATAAATTTTGATTTGCCTTTACAATTTTTTTAAAATTTATGTGGGTCAATGTAACAATGTTTGAAGTATATGGTACAGTTTATTTAAAAAGTTAATTCTACGTCGGATATAAAGAACAATAATATTTCAGACTTTTTAAGAGGGTATTTGACACAAGTGAGACAAGAAACGGGGCTGAGAGTATGTGAAAAAGTTTTTGGAGAAGATGGTAAACCGAGTAAATGGTGGTTATGTTTTGCTAAAAGAAAATTCATGGATAAGTCTTTAAGCGGACCCGGGCAATAATGAAATCACAATTTAAAAATATCAATTCAACTTTAATCGCATTTGTAATATACTTATGAACAAATATTAATGTATTAAATAATGAAAATGGGTTTAATTTTTGCTTAAGCAAGAAAAAAGAATACGTTTGATTAGCGTTATAGCAATCAAACGGCTAAATTTTTAAAAAAAGGCCTTAAGAGCCGGCCGATCATGTACATTGTTAAATTCGTTTGTTTCTTCTATGGTATTGGGCATTATTGCGTTTGTTAGTATTAAAAAATAATTAAAAGTAAATGTATTGTATTTAAATTAAAAACTAATGAAACGCTATAAAAAAAGACGAAAAATATTAGAAATTTCGAAACATTTATTGGAAATAGTACTTATTTAACAGAATATAAATACACAAGTAAAATTTAGAATGTGGCAACATTGACTAGATTCTTCTTTGTTTATTATAACACAACCATTTTTTACTTAATTAATTAAGTATACGTGTTATCTAATACTTTAGATACTTAAGTTTTCACTGGTCAGCATTAATACTTGCGTTTCTAAATTAAATATGCGTATTAATGATAATGGGCGTGATCATTCACAACTAATTTTTTCGGTTAATTTCTCCCTTCAAAAAGCATCAGCCTTAAAAGTCGTTAAATATTAATTTGTCTTATTTTTGAAAATTTTGCTGAAGATAAAATTTTGAAGTAAAAGAATTATTTAGTGTTATAAAGAAGAAATCACCCTGTACGTTTTACTTTTTTTAATGAAAAGTAATAGTAAAAACTTTTTGACCAGTGGCGTAACTACGAGTTATGTCCACTTGCGGTCACTTGTTACAAAAGCGTCTGCGAAATTGCTCATAATAAATAACATATTATAAGACAATTCATTAACCGAAAATAAAATTCAATGCTACTAGTTACGCCACCAACGTAATTGAAAACTATTTTTTTCCTACAAAGAAATAATTAAGTTGTTTTTTATAAATATTCAACGATGTCACATTTAATAGAAATATTTGGACAAGACCTGCCGAAGCTGTAGTTAATGTTGTGTTGACTCCTGTTCCTTTCTGTCAATAATTTCTGAAAAATCGGTAAAATCTCGCGATCTAAAAGTTCGGACTCGGAGGCGGCGTTGCACATTGATTTTTCTTTCGTATGCTTCGGAGAAAGGGCGGTTGATTTGAGAGTTGCAACGTTTGGGGTTGATTGATAATATCCAGTCGTTTTTCCACTGTGTTGGGTGCATATTGTACCTGTTGGAGATTCTTTTTTACTAGGGCTTCTTTCGCATTTCGGAGAGTGACGATTTCTCTCAGATGCTGATCGATGCATCACACTTTCATCTAAAATTACATTTTCAAGCAAATATAAAACAATACCAAAGCATTTAAAATCTGAAATTTTATTGTTTACATAGCCTATTGTTACATATTTATATTAATGCCAGGGAAAAATGTTGGTAACGCCACTGGTTGTAATAGAAGCATAAAATACGAGTTGAAATTTGTTATGAAAAAGGCATTTTATTTATTATCATAATATGTAATAGGAAAATACTTATTCGAAAGTTTTTAAATTTAACAAAATATTGTTTTGCCAGAGTAGTTTAACATTAACAAATATTGTTTACTTGTGTAGTAGTGGTGGTAAATGTAAAATGTTTTAAAATATGTAATAAAAATTATAAAGTTAATATTTTACGTTAATTAATACAATATTGTTTTGCAGAAGTTTGCCCAAATAAGTGTAATAATTACGCTAAGTATTGCTTATTAACTTAATTTTTGTTTAATGCAAAAATAAAAAGATGAAAATTGTTATTTGGTAACATTGCATAAAAAAGCCGGCAATAGACGATCGTGCACGATTGTTGCCCTATTTATTGGGATCGGGCACGTTCGCGAATAGTGTTGTTGCGGTTGGTATTGGACTGACATGCGGTCGGTAGGCCGGTCCTTTCATTAATGTCTTTAATTATTATTATTTATTAGTAACGTGTTGTAGAATATTTAAGTGTTAATACAATTTATTAATTTCGGGAGTGATATGTGCGTGTGTCGGCAATTAGATGGAGGTTTTTCCGAAGAATATGTGTAACCGAACGTCAGAAAGGAAAAAGGTAAATTTCTCTTTAAAGATGCCATTTCCATTTTGGTATGGCGACTTTTTAAAAAGATTATTCATTAAATTATGAGGACTTTGTGGTATTTGCAATAATTACAAAGCGTACAATTTATAATTGATATGAAACTTACAAAATGTTTCGGTTTTTGATTATTTATTAATGAATTTTTTATTTAACTGAGGACCACAAAAGCATAACCTTAAAAGAAGTCAGTATTTTTTAATAGCAGGTGGTTCATTGAAATATTTTTTTATTATTCGCTTAAGTAACATAATTAAAAGATGTTTCTAATATTATGTTTCTTTTTTTATGCAGGTAGGCGTTGAATTTAACAATTACAGGCACTTTTCATTCAGAAGATGTGTAAGTAAGTGGTTTATTTTATCGTTTTATTGCTTACCTTCTTCTTGCGATGATACACTAACTCTAGGACTTTTTTGATGGAGTCTGTTGCACCTGTGCTGGGTCCCGGTGTCCCATAGCTCACTTTTAGCCACAACGTGCTGACCACCTTCGATCTTTTTCTTGGGTGTTGTTTTTGTAGAAGGTATACTCACCCTTCTTCCGTACGGTATTTCGTCGCTGTCGAAACTTTCCTCATTGGTAACGCTGCGAGTTTTGTTCTCTTTCAAGCTGGACCGTTTTCTGTCCCCGTAATGTCTCTCCGGTGTACGACATCGTTTCCTTTCGATGCCCGGCGATTTCCGGTCTTTAGTAGGCGTTGGTAATTGAGATTTCTTTTCAGTAGTTGGTACGACTGATGGTAGTTGTTTTTTGTCGCTATGCGGTGTCGATGATTGGAATTTTTTGTCGTTGGATGGCGTTGTCGTTGAAAGGGGGTGTTTTACAGGCGTAGTTGTTACGAGTTTTGTTTCCATGTCTACTTCGTCGATTTCTACGGATTCCACGGTCGTTGGGAATCCTTTAGGAACGATCTGGACGTCGGGTGATTTTTGCGGCGTTGCGAATTTAATTTCTTTGTGCACGAGAGAAATGTTTTGCTGATATTGGTACGACTGTTCTGTTTCTTGTTTCGTAAGGTTGCCGTTCAAAATTACCTTGTCGGGTTCGTTGAGTTTCGACTGCGACACGCTCTTTTGCTTTGCTGTGTCGATTATTATTGTCGATTTTTTTCGTCTGAAACAAGGCTATTCCGATAAGAGGATGCCCATAAATTACGTAGGTAACGTGAATTTGGGGGGGGAGGGTAGCCCAATAGAGCGTTACGGTGCGTGGAAGGGGATTACGTTACTTAACTATTTTAGAATTTATTTAAAATTGATTATTGGAAACTAAAAAACCTTTTTAATGATGCACGCGTTACATAATGTACCGGCGAGGGGGTGATTTACTAGGACGCGCTTTACGATCCCGCCATGCTGGGGGAGACGGAAAAAAAATTGACGAATTTCACGTTAACCCGTAAGTAATTAAGCTGTCTGTCGGTCCGTATACTTGAGTAGGATAAATTCAAAAATAGTTAATATTGTACGTCCCAAAATGGTAACAATCAGGTGTTATTCGTAGGTGCAAAGGTCAATAATAATTTCATTGAATAAACAATTTGTCGACTTACTTTTGACTGTCACTTTGGTGTATCGAAATCAAGTCTTGGGAGCTTATGCTGCCCACGGATGTGATGTCGGTTGTCTCGGTGGCGCTGGGCATTTCTTTTCGGACCTGGGGTACCGATAACTTGTTGGAATCGGTGAACGTTTCGGTACTCTGCCCTAATATTTCTCGGGCTTCGGTTCCCAACTGTTGAATAAGCGCCTAAAGAAATAGAACAGTCGCATAATTACAGTGTGTCTGTCTGTCACAGCGGGTTATCTCAAAAACTTAAAACTTATGTGGTTCTCAAAAAAAAAAATAATAATAATACAGTGGTAATTAGAGGTGGAGAGTAGGGGAGCCCAATGGGCCCAGCGGGGTGTCATTTTAAATGTCACTAATGGGTAATTCAGACTTTTCTTTTGTTTTTACGTAATACACACCATGCGTCTGTCCTGAAACTAGGATTATCAGAAAAAAGTTTCGGATTAACGGAGAGTTAACTACATTAGGAGATATGCATATGTAGATGTAGTCATTTTGTATTAGTCACCTGCAGTTCTGCCTCTTTTTCCATAAGAGTTTTCCGATGTTTCGAATTGATCGCTTTTACTTCTCGTAACTTGTGTTCCATTTCTGTGGCGCTCGAATTTCTCCTTGTTTTCGAAGGGGGCCGCAACGTTGCCCGTATACGTTTGTCTATGGATCCCCCGGGATTTCGTCTCAGTTCCAGCATTTTCGGGACAAAAACGAGCCATAACGTTGCAGTCGTACAAAACATGACGAAAATACCTAACGAAAAATGTAATTTTATTTTTGAAGTTTAAGAAACTTATTCTTATATTACAATTAATCATTCACATAACATAAAACAAAATATATACACGGTGTCCCATCCCACATTACTAATTTCTAAACAACTTCGTAAATAAGTTACAAGAAATGTTGCTGTGAATTGATTATCTGCATTGTATTTAGAATGAACTAGCACATATTATATATTAAAACGAATATTTGAAATCGTCACTTCTTGTATTTTTGCGCTGTGGACCGTTAAATTGAATAATNTTTTCTTGAGGTTCCTTGCGTCAATAATAAATATTATAGTATAAAATAACAAAAAAATAGGAATGTAATTTTTACATACAAATCCAGAGATGGTAATTTCCCCTATATTAGTTATAACTTTTGAGATCTTTTGAATTTTGTTAAGTCCCACTTAAGGTTTCTACGATTGTTACTAAAACAATGCAACAATTAACATTGGATTTTGTTTAGTTAACTGTTATTTCAATTTGTTATTGTTGACGTGTTGTCAAATGTTGAAAAGGAAGGGTGAGGTTTGTTTTTAATAATTTGAAAGTAATTTTTACTGTTTTTCTACTGAAATCGTACCTATAATAAGAAACATGGCGTCCTGATGATCCACTAGAACTAAAGCGACAGCAGCGCCACATATGCACATAATGACAACGTTGTAGACCGATAATCCAACATGGCGGCTGTCGTTCAAAGCGGGAATCGAAACATGGCGGGTCTCCCAAGCCAAAAACGCGCCAAAAATCTACAGAAAACACCGTTTTATAGAAAATGTTTTATTTACCGACAGTTTCTATTACCATGAGCAATCCCTTGTACGCGTAAATAGATCCTATGAATAATGTCATCCTCTCAGATGCACAGTATTCGTTTTCAGGTATAATTACTATGTCTTCGCTTGAAGGATGAGGCTTTAATAAAAGATATTGGACTTTAGAGGTACAAAAAAAAGAATAAAAAAGAAACAGTCGATTTAAAATACGTAGGGGGAGGGGGGAGGACTTACATACGGATCCATTTGTTTGGTTTCTCTGTAGAAAGGGTCGGCCACTTGCCACGTGGTCATTATAACGAGATCGATGAACAAAAGAACGCCGACCACCATAAACAGCTGATAGTCTTTTATCACCTTTTTATTAAGTTTGACGTCGGTAAAAATCGAATGCACCCGCCACGTTTTGCTGAACATGGCGCCGAAAGCCAAAGAGAAACCTGCCATCAGGGTCCAGGCTCTCGCGGTACAAATGTACGGAAAAGCCTCTGAAAAAATACCATACCATCATATCAGCGCGTGATATACTGTGTGCATATCGTTCCTTACCTATACTGGACAGTCCCGAGTCGAGTCCCAGGAAGACGACACTAGTGTAGGTCAGCATGCACCCGATAATGATTAGGTTGTTAAGTTGCGGGCTGGACATCTTTATGTAACGCTGGTTTCGATATTTTATGTTAAAAGCGAGGAATACGGACGCCATAATTATGCCGCAACATGCCAACGTGGCCAATATTGCGTAAACAGTCTTGTTCACTCGGGAGTGCTCTATTATCAATAGTGTACGGTCTTTTGGAGGTTGTCTGAAAAGAATATTTTCCGTTTTTCCCAATTTTTAGAAGAATAAGGTGTATGGGTGAAAATAAAAGCGTATTTGCATATAAAATGAACGATCTGGCAACGTTGCAAACAAACTTTGGACCATATACTACTGGAGAAAACGTAATATGTGCGAAAAGAGCGTCTTTAGAAACTAAATGTACAACTCGACAACGTTGTAAACAAATTTTACGATAAGAGCTTAGCTTGAAATGTTAGGAGGGGGTGTTTTCATATTAAATGAACGGCCGGGGAAAGGCCAGACCAAAGTCATAATAACTAAGTAATTGTACCAATACATATACATATATGTACATATAGAAGAGTGTGACTAATCGTAAAACAACGTTTAGTCAGGCTTTGTTTTCTCTCCCTGTTTGGTAATGCTATTTCCACACGGTTATCTAATGAATTGTTGGTAGTTCGCAATGTTGCCACATATAAGCAGTCATTTATATTGCAATTGTTTGTTATTGTACATTGTTGTAACTTTTTGTTTTGTTGTAACACTACACTTGTCGATTTTCTTATTTTAATTATGTTCTGATTTTAATTATTATTGATTAATAGAGTACACAGTGGGAGATTAGAAATGAACTAGTTACCTATGTGGTTCGCCTAAAATTAATATGGGTATAATGAATTATTTTCCGATAAATATTTTTACCTCCCTATCCACTTGAGTGGTTTTCCTAATGTTAGATCCAAATGTTGGGTGGCAGCACTGTATTCCCCCACTTTTTCTTCGGAACCGTTTTGAAATTGTTTTAGCAGAATGCTCGCCTTTCTTTCATTATCGTAAAAACGTACCGGTCCTGTTACACCTAAAAATAATAGAAAAAAATAGCAACTGTATAATACACGTTTTAAAATGCCATTACTTACCCTCGAAACTGGTGTTTTGCAGCGCGGTTAGGAATAAGCTCTCCCATAAATCATTCCTATATTCAAAATCTAATACTGTCAAGTTTCTTCGAATGTAACGGATTTTATGTGCAACATGCTGTATTGCCAGGGCTACTGCCCAAATGCCGTCGTATGTGTAACCATGAAATCTTGAAAATTCGTTTCCCCTACGCGAATCGTATTCTTCCTTGTATTCGTCTGCTGTCTAGAATTCAAAAAAATGATCAACAATTTGCAGTAATTCTTGAAATGGTACATGTTTTGACTAGGTAGATTAATTTTTAAAATTGTTGGTACCCCCTTAAATTTTCTTGAGGTTCCTTGCGTCAATAATAAATATTATAGTATAAAATAACAAAAAAATAGGAATGTAATTTTTACATACAAATCCAGAGATGGTAATTTCCCCGCTGGTACTTAACGGTAGTAAATCGGTTAAAATTGTTTGTTCTAGTGCAGTTTCTATTTGTTCGGTGGTACAATTCGATTCCGGATCTAAACTTTTCCACCACTCTTCCGTATAAGTGCCCATTATGACCCATTGATATTTTCTACCGAACATTTCGAGTCGGTAGGCCTCGCAGAAAATCTTGCTTGCCCAGTATTCGTTGAAATTACCTTTAAAGTCTTTTTTATAATTTTTAACTCTTTTTTTTACAACAAATTTCAACGTTTTCTTTATAAAAACATTTTTTTCTTATTAACGCATTTTCTTACCTAAAATTACCCTGGTATCTTTTTCCTTTAGTTTCATCAAAGCATTGGTAACTTCGTTGGTAAAACTTTGAGTTTCTACTACTTGATACGCAAAAGTATCCAAATCGGCCACTAACCTGTCATAAGTTTTCTTAAATTACTAGAAAGCCAAAAAAGTATGCAAAAAAGGAATTGAAAAGATAGAGCATATACTATCGGAGGTAACGTGCCATTTATTGTTGTGTATGAAGTAAGCGACTAACAAAGAAAGAGATAGAAAAAGCGTAAAGTCAGTGAAACGTTTGAATAGGGGTGGGGGGGTATTCTAATAAAATCCAGTCGCGTGGGTATGGAAGTGGGACAGCAGTTATATTGGTTTTGTTCTCTTTCTCTGCGGTAGTTACGCCTTACGTACACAGCAAGCTATCTTCAGCAGTATATGCCCTAAGAATTAAGAAATGTCCCTAATTAGAGGTCTTTAATAAATGAATTAATAAAAGTATTGACTAAAAAACTAAAGCTTGCAATTATTTATTAAATAATTAAAAAACTAATACCTGTTATGAGCTAATGAATAGCGAGGTTCATTTTGATAGATGGTACCCACTCTGGTCCAATTAAATTCTTTAAGTAAAGCAATATTAGAAAT
>NW_020438858.1:521414-530137 GCF_000699045.2 Agrilus planipennis | reverse complement strand
CTTCCAACTAAAATTAGCATCCTGTACGTCTAAATCTCCCATTTCGACATCATACTGGCGTTTAATTTTATTTTATTTAAATGACATTTTCTTTATGCTGACAATATAATCGTCCCGGAGTGGAACACCCTGCATATCAGGTCAATGTATATATTTACTGTTCCGTATAAAAATAAAAAATATTTTGACTTTACTTTCTTGAAGGAATTTGCAACATGCTTTGCATCATGCAAGGTAAAAGGCACCTCCTGTGGCAAGACTTCGTTACTCGTCTGAAATTGAGCGTAATTAAGAATATATTTAATCCAAGAAGCACTTTTGTGGTTTTTATAATTATTCTTTCGTGGGGATGGAGGGAAGGGTTGTAAACTAGATACGTTAAGAATAGGAACTTTTAAGAATAATTTATTGAACAAATAAACTTAGTTTATCAACATTGTCTAATTTATCTTAAGTGCCCACAACAAACGTGTCTTACTTGCTAAACATTTGTACAATTGCATAAATAAGAAAATACTAATAAGTAAAAAAATAATTAGCAGTGCAATTTGAGGAATGGTTCGTGACGGCTACTACATTGGTTTTCGTATTTATCATTTTTTTTTTTCGGTCTTTTTCTCACTTTACAATTTTTTTAACAATTTACTGCATTTTTATTTTTTATTATTAATTATTATCTCTTTAAGGGATTAGATTAAGGAGCACAATAACATACACGGTCTCTATTTCTTGAATGTAAGCAAATCTATGTAAAGGACGTTATGTATTTGTTCTTTCTTTCTTTCTTTCTTCATTTTGCAATATGCAAAAACTTCATTATTGTTAGGTATTATATTTACCTACTATTATTTGGTATCAACAAAAAATTTCTAACAAGAATAATATATTCTAATATTGTAGCAAATGTATTGTAGTAAGTAAGCAACATAGAAAACTATTCAAAATTACATTTTGAGAGTGTATTCATTTTTGGAATAGCACAATATAATATCTGATTTAAAACCCAAAAACATTATTTTTACAGAAATTCTGTATCATTAATAACTGTAAAACAACCTGTAAAAAAAGCTATAACGTATGTATATGTAAAATGTCTACCGGGGGTCTAATATCGACATAGAAAAATCTCGTGAAAAATATATATGTTATACAATTCATAATATGTAGTTATTAGTTAGCTACCATCAATTAATTAATCACATGCTTACTAAAAAGATCTTTTTTGTGAGAGGCATGACGAAAAAAAATATTAAATAATCTGATTCAAAAAGATATACAACTACATATTGTACACACATAGTATGTTATCGATTTTAAGAAAGTGTTTTTATAATTAGGTAATAATACAAGCAGTATGCTATCCTGAACATTCGTTGTTGGATTTCAAATTTTGCTTTTTAAAAGCCATAGCAAGCAAAAACCTTCAGAGATATCTTTGTAATAAATAAATGCCGTTAAAATACTACTATTCTGAATGTTTCAAAACCCCCACAATAAGTCGGAGAGAAAAAAATGTTAAGAACAGAAAACATTTTGTTTCTCTCAATTAACTTGGAGACCTGAAACTTTCAAAATTTTAGTACCTTGACCACCCACCTTATGGCCTTAAGTTTATTTATTTTGAATCGTNGGAGTATTCATGGAATCGGTGCACCCGTACACCCCAGAAATTTGTTTACAATTAATTTCAAGTGTCTTAAAATAAACCAGTAATTATAGAATATTTCTGCTAATTATTCTGCGATGATGGCAACCCCTTGGGTACAGATTTAAAAGATAAATAGTGCAAATAACAATTAATCTCCATGTAAGATTTATTGCACCCTTTCGAGACACATTACAGATGTCAATAAAAAAAGAATGAGATATGCCAGTTCTATTACACGTTATGATACTTAAAATACCTATATTTATTTTAGAAAGAGGAGACTGTGGTAAATATTAATTAAAAATTAAAAGGAATACTCACCCCTAATTACCACAAATAATTTTATCTCGCATTGATAATGCCCACGTATGAAGTGGGCGAAATACGTGTCCGCTCAAATAAAATTATTTGTGGTAATTAGGGGTGAGTATTCCTTTTAATTTTTAACCTATATTTATTGTTTGAAAAATAATTAAAAATATTTACCATTGTATCATTCCACCACATGTGCAGTCTGTAGTTCCTTAAAATGGTATCGTGCTCGTTCACATGGTCTAAAGCCAGTTTCACGCTGGGCATTACCCCACGACCTTAAATTAATATTGCATTTTAACAATACAAAACAAAACAATTACTTTTTTAAATCTAAACAGTTGGTAAATAACGGTAGATTTAACAATATGAAAAAACAAAAACAGAATGCCTTGTTACAATGACACTTGTTGCAAGTTGTAACTAAACTTATTGTATTGTTGTAAGTAGATCCATCAATTGTAAGTACCTAAGTATTTTATTTACTAAAAACAGGATAATTCATTTAAATAGTTGTTTAAAGAAATCTGTGTAGTACTATAAACCCTTACATATAGTTAAGTAGCAAAAATTCCCCCTCTTATAAATAGTCCCCACCCTTTTCGAAAAATGTAATCTTCATTATTGCAACAAATTTGAATTTAGTTGACTTCTAAATATTGACGGTTATACATTTCTCAGAAAGTTTATAAAATTCAAATTTGGTTATTGAGTGATTTTTTAAGAAGGAAATTCTAACATAAATGTAAGTACCTAATTTTTAAATAAGTACATATAATTCATTCAGATTTGTGAAGTAGAAAATGTAGCCAAACTAACCAATAATCGAATTTAAAACTTTATAATTCATACAAAAACTCAAATGTAGAATAAAAAATTTTACCTGTTTGTGAATTTTCAACTCCTCGACCAAAAGGGAAAAAACCTGCTACGTAAACATCATGTTTTCTATTTTCGGTGTTTGGTTTTTGTAGTTTACACTTATGAAATAGTAATACAATTATTACGAACACTTTGCCAATGAAATGCTTCATTTTTAATATTTAAATCACAACCGTATATTAAACGAACGGTGCCCCACTTATTTATCTATTATATTTCCGTTATTATTGCGATCGACTACTGTATAAATTTGTTAAAAATCATATTTTCCAAAGTTCCATAACAATTAATGCTTTTTTGTTAAGGAAAGATGCACCCTTTATGTCGTTTCTCACCATTTTTATCAGATAACGTGTAAATTTTATTGTGGCACCCGTGCGTTGAGGTTTACAACCCCCAGCTTTATTGATTTTTGCGTGAAGAGAAATAAGCTTTTACCCTTTGCGCATAGGAAGTGTTTACATTTATTTTTTTACGTATAAATATTTTTTTTTTTAATTGTAATTCGCTAATCAGTTGCGAATATCCGAGCTTTTTAAAAAAGGCGCGTTAATTTATTCATTTGTTATGCAACCCAATTTACGTTTGTTCGTTAAATTTTGAATTCACTGACACAGATCCTGTGGGGTGGCTGTGATCGCAACAATGTTTTCCGTCAAATAAAGCAATTCCTAATTAATAATTTTGTTAGTCGATATAAAAATGTGTCTTAATATGTTCGAAAAGAAATATAAATTCGCGAGTGAATATCAGAGCGGATTAACCTCAAATATAAAAAACGTAAATGTATAATACAAGGAGTTGCGCCAAAAGACGTTCTCTTAATGCCGGGAAAATTCCTCATTCGTTCAATAAACCCACCGAACTGAAGAAACAGAATAAGGTTAAGAAAGGCTCTCGACTTTTGGGCGCCTTTAATTACAATAAACCCTTTCAAAAAAGCGCCAGAAAGGGCAATATTGGATGCAATCTCACATCGCAGAAGTCTCCTGTTAGTGCTAGTTATTACTTACCATTACCATTAACAAAACAAACAAGGACTTGCCATAATCAGCTGATATTGTTGTAGGTTTCCTCTTCATTTTTTACTAGAGGCTTCAAATCACTAGTGGCTCGAAAGAATAAGGCAGCAGGTCAGTTAGAACTTTGATTGTATTTCTTTCGTATACTTTATCATTTATGCAATAGTAGTGAGTGTTTGTAGACTTTTTTGTAGTAGAATCTTTACAATTGCTTCTAAAGCATTTAATATGTATCATTAAATTTAATATATAAGGGTAGGTACATAGATTTTTTTATTTAGTTCTTTGTTTATCGTTAATTTTTGTTATTTAATGGCACCATTAGGTTGTAATTTATTCAATTAATTTTTTGGAAAACATTACACTTTTATTTCACACAAACACCACCCTTTTCGATACCTTGGTGCAGTTACTTATTTTTATTAAAAGTGTTTTGTCACTGCAGTGTGCATTGTTGTTTCTTACGGGTACAATATTTTATCATACTTTGGGTTACAATTTTGTTTTACTTTTATATTGTTCAGTACAAGAGATCTTTTATGTTTAATAGAGAATTTTCATGTGGTAAAAACATTATTTAAACTTTAACTTTTTAAAATCAATAACATGTAGAGTTACGTTTGTGATTTACAATTTATCTGTCTGTTTTCCTTTTTATAAATGTCGTAAAAATAGATAATTTTGAATTTAGACAAAACACTTTTAATAAATGTTATGGTTTCATATCGTGTTTTGCCTTATTATTATAAAAAATATCCATTTTTGAGGACATCGTTTTTACACGATTACTATTTCAGGTCAAACGAACGAGTTTAACGAAAAATACGACAAAATATTAAACGAAAATCTTGAAGGTCTTTTGCAGTCTGCCGAAAACCTTAACGACATAAACTTCGAAGAAATTTACGACCCTACGAGACCACAGCTATCGGCACATTTCGTTAATTTGTTTAATAAAAACCAGGACAATAACAAGGAAGGTGAAATTTTAAGGGACTGCTTTTCAAAGATACTTTCTGTTGCTGAGGAACATCAAGAAACAGAAAACTGTAATGAAAGTGTCTTCAAAGAAATCAACTACAAATACGATGAGTTGCGTTTAGAAAATAATACACAAAGTGATCCTGAGGAAAGTTTTGCCGAGGAAGCGGAATTATATTCAAGGAACAATACAGTAAACGCTGATTTTTGTAGATTACTACAGTCACAATTGGTGGGTTTTGAAGGAGACTCTGCAGTGTCAAGAACGATTTCAAAAATACAGCTTATTCTAGACAGTTTACAGTCTAACAACGAAGAGGAAACATCAAAAATGACCGAACTGAATAAACAATTGGTTAACAAATGCAACTGTGATGAGGCGTCCGAAGACAACGCGAATCTCCAACTGGTTCCACCCTCTTCGTGGGTCTTTCGCACTCCCAATGACCAGAAATTAAAGCAATTGCCTGCTGATGAGCCCATTTTAGACTTACTAAAACCCGCAATATTACAAACAAGTGATGAAACGAAAGTCTTGTACGAAATCGACGAAAACGTAGTCAAACACGTAAACCTCGAAAACTACGTGGGACAAAAACGCATGGTTCCTATAAATCCCTACATGACAAAACAGGTGTGCGAGGTAAATTTATCGACAGACGATCACGAAGACGAAAAGTTCGTGTCTTGCAAGAACAAGGACAGCTGGCAGGACATAATAAAGAATTACCACGACGATACATTGTCTTTTAAGATGCCTCTGAGCAAGCCCCATGGCGTGCATCGTGCAGTCTTCAGAGACACCACAAATTTAGTCAGAGAAGTCACCGATCCAAATAAACGGCATTCCGCTGGGTTCCCCCGGTTCGTGACCGATAATGTAGCGTCATCTAGCGGCGCAAGTAACAAAGTTTCTCCCTATAGTAGCAGCAACAAAAAGGAAAATAGTCGTCCGTTTTACACACAACGCCCGATAAAAACAATCAAAAAGTCGTGTAGGTCATTCAAGAAACCTCCGAAAAAGTTAACATTCGACTTTGAGAGCAAACGGCAAAAGTTGTCCCTGTTCGACAACGACAAATCCCCTGACGTGTACAATCTGGACGAGAGTCAGGAAGCTTTCAATGAAAGTTTCACATTTATTAAAACGGACGCGGGAGCTGCAATGGACATAGACTGTTCCTTAACCGAAAACTATTATGGAAATAACGCGACAGTAACAGCAAGTCCTTTGGATGTGGAAATGGACACGGCGGGGGCCAATTATGCAACCGGTGGTGGCGCCAATTTGTACGCGTCCGAAGTCTCTTACAACTTGAACGAACACTTTCTCAATAACTACTCAAAAATAACCGAAACTCCAACGTTTAAACTCTATCCCAGACAGAATTATGACGCTGAATGAATTATGTGTGTGATTCAGGTATATTTGTGTAGTTAGTACGAAGAGGCAAATTGGTTCGGTTAATAGTACAATATTATTGTACATAATAACTGCAGCGTATGGTGCAATTGATTTGATTAATTAATTAACGAGAAGAACAGAACAAAAATGGTACCAGTGATAGTTTGTTTGTTGGTGGGACAACTTTTCTAGATGGACAAGTACGGGTATGTACTTCGTATCTCTGCTGCTTCTGAACCAATCACTAATGAATATTGTGATACCTACACACACGACACATGATATTGTATCAATTGTTAAGTGTTATTAGCTTATTTTAAAGAATTCACGAACTGTTTGTTCATTTTCGTTTTCTTTGTTTTTCTTTCACTTGTTGAACAAGCATTCTTTCGTCAAGTCATCATTACCTTGTGGTAAATAATAATATACGTGTGATATTAGGAAAAAATCCAATTTTTTAAAGTAAGTTGTAGGTTTACAAATAGTCGATAAGCAATTTTCTTTGTAACGACTGCAATCCAACATTTAATTATGTATAAATTGCTTCTCTCCAATGATTCCTTCGTTAGAATTAACGCTATCGTAATAAATTTTTGGGTACACAGTTATTTTTAAGTTAATTTGTATTAGGCTTTCATTTTTCTGTCGATGAAATTTGTGCAATTGTGTTCCTTTTCATTATTTACATGGCAAAATTCTGACATTCACGATACATTTATTACACTGTACTCGCTGTGTTTGGCTTGGGAGGGTGTACTGAAAAAAATTGATTCTAAATTGTTTTGAAGACAAAATAATTATTTTATAAATAGTTTTGTACTTAAACAGTAACAATACGTACGTACGATTTGATTACAATATTCTCTTTTTTAATTTATGGCTGAAATTAATATAGGTACTGTTTTTATTTTTCACGTTGTATGTTATACATGATTGAGAAACTGAAGTAACCTCCTCAGAATTGCAATATTTTTTGATAAATTAGACTTATACATACATGAGACGAACTATTTCTTGTTGTTATATTATTATGTAATATTTTTAATAAAAACAATGTACATATACGTAACATTTTTTTTAATTGACTTGTCCTACAGTACTCTTCCAACTAAAATTAGCATCCTGTACGTCTAAATCTCCCATTTCGACATCATACTGGCGTTTAATTTTATTTTATTTAAATGACATTTTCTTTATGCTGACAATATAATCGTCCCGGAGTGGAACACCCTGCATATCAGGTCAATGTATATATTTACTGTTCCGTATAAAAATAAAAAATATTTTGACTTTACTTTCTTGAAGGAATTTGCAACATGCTTTGCATCATGCAAGGTAAAAGGCACCTCCTGTGGCAAGACTTCGTTACTCGTCTGAAATTGAGCGTAATTAAGAATATATTTAATCCAAGAAGCACTTTTGTGGTTTTTATAATTATTCTTTCGTGGGGATGGAGGGAAGGGTTGTAAACTAGATACGTTAAGAATAGGAACTTTTAAGAATAATTTATTGAACAAATAAACTTAGTTTATCAACATTGTCTAATTTATCTTAAGTGCCCACAACAAACGTGTCTTACTTGCTAAACATTTGTACAATTGCATAAATAAGAAAATACTAATAAGTAAAAAAATAATTAGCAGTGCAATTTGAGGAATGGTTCGTGACGGCTACTACATTGGTTTTCGTATTTATCATTTTTTTTTTTCGGTCTTTTTCTCACTTTACAATTTTTTTAACAATTTACTGCATTTTTATTTTTTATTATTAATTATTATCTCTTTAAGGGATTAGATTAAGGAGCACAATAACATACACGGTCTCTATTTCTTGAATGTAAGCAAATCTATGTAAAGGACGTTATGTATTTGTTCTTTCTTTCTTTCTTTCTTCATTTTGCAATATGCAAAAACTTCATTATTGTTAGGTATTATATTTACCTACTATTATTTGGTATCAACAAAAAATTTCTAACAAGAATAATATATTCTAATATTGTAGCAAATGTATTGTAGTAAGTAAGCAACATAGAAAACTATTCAAAATTACATTTTGAGAGTGTATTCATTTTTGGAATAGCACAATATAATATCTGATTTAAAACCCAAAAACATTATTTTTACAGAAATTCTGTATCATTAATAACTGTAAAACAACCTGTAAAAAAAGCTATAACGTATGTATATGTAAAATGTCTACCGGGGGTCTAATATCGACATAGAAAAATCTCGTGAAAAATATATATGTTATACAATTCATAATATGTAGTTATTAGTTAGCTACCATCAATTAATTAATCACATGCTTACTAAAAAGATCTTTTTTGTGAGAGGCATGACGAAAAAAAATATTAAATAATCTGATTCAAAAAGATATACAACTACATATTGTACACACATAGTATGTTATCGATTTTAAGAAAGTGTTTTTATAATTAGGTAATAATACAAGCAGTATGCTATCCTGAACATTC
>NW_020438858.1:511221-520776 GCF_000699045.2 Agrilus planipennis | reverse complement strand
TTTAAACCATGAAGTGCTACTTAATTAAAAATTATATTTTTGATAATTAAAAAAGTACGATTACGTGAAAGTAGAATCTTTTTGAATCAGAAGAAAACCTATTTTTCCATTCGGTTGTGCCATTTTAGCTCTTACGGAATTCATTATGTTTACACATGTGTATTAACGTTATTGTTATCGTATTATACTATTATTATTGATTCGTGTAGTCGTCGGTAGGAAAAAAGGACACTAGTGGCGAAAACCTTGCACCGAATTTTTTTTTCTCTCTAATCTTATACAATAACATCATAAAATTATAATATATTCTATTCGGTACAATTTTTTGGTCACCTGTATTCCACGTCCGCAAAAAATGCGGCACCGCCACTTCCGTCAATCGATTACTCAACCTATTAAAAAAATATTCATCACAGTTACAAAATACGAGTCAACTAATACATAATCAGTTAAATTACTTAACTGCATATAAATATATAGTATTATATATAAGTATGCGCGGGTGGGCGATATCGGGACATTAAGAGGGATGCTGGGAAGAAGATAGACAGCAGACAATAAAAGGAGAGGATGGTCGACTCTACAGGGGTAAAAACGTCGGTCACGCGCGCGCTTTTCTTTTAAAGCTGTTCACAATTTACAAGATGGCCGTACTGCCGTCAAGGGATCGACTGTGGGGTATCAGGGGACTGAGGGTGCCCGCCACTTTTTGACCGTGCTCAATCTCGTACATGCTGTCCAGGGGAATACCTGAATGAGAAAGAAAGAAAAATGTAAAGAATTGCTAGGAAGGGTTCACATTTGAACCCAGTGAATAAAATAGTAACTAATAATACATAATTAGTTGATGTTAAAAGGTAGATAATAAAAAATAGTTGTTACCAGTTTCGACGCTTTGCTTGGTTGGTATGAACGAGGCCACCAAAAGGGCACACACAACCAAAAATGCACCAAACACGAAAGGTGGTCCAGGTACAAACTGCAATTTAATTAAACAAGTGTCTCATTAAATGCGTACAAGACAAAAAAGCAAACGAGGGAAATTAAATTTTAAATTGATTAACTATTACCTGAGAATAAATATCATCTTGAGCGTCTGTGCTGTGCGTCGATTCATTATTATGCTCGTCATTGAGATCAACATGGAACATGTAGAATATAATTCCGAACATTGCAGGACCTAGGCCATTACAGAGACCTCGCATTCCAGTAACCATTCCTTAAAAACGTGGGATAAACAATTTTAAAAGAAATACAAAAGAATCTTTGAAAAATATGAGATGGAATGGTATTAAAAATTTCTACCGGAAAGGGCAAAAAAAACATAAAAATTGAGCAAAAAAGAGGATTCTAACAAAAAAAAAAGGTGTACCTTGTACAACTCCTTGTTTATCTCGTGTGCTAATGATGGAAATAAAAGCTGATATTGAAGGATAAGTAATGGAGGACATGGAGGCAAGAATTCCAGCCGCCCACATCATCCATGTTGTGGTACCAAAACCGTACCATAAAAGCTGAAGCATCTCGAACAAAAGACCTAGCATAATTGTATGCTTACTGCCCAAATTTTTCATTAACATTCCTAAAAACAACATGAAACAAATTGAACCTGAATCATTAAAAATTTACAAAAAAAGAAAACGGAAGAGCTCTTATATACATATTAAAATTAATTTTAAACGACCCGATTGGTATCTGCTAATATGTTTTCTCTACCAGCTTCAATATAATTTCAAAATAAAAAAATATTTTCTTGCAGTAGCAATTATCTACATGACTCACATTATTATAAATAATTCAATTTAAAAGAGTAATAAGATTTAATTATTATCATTCGAGACCACATATAAGTATTCTGTATACATTGATAAAAAAAAGATAACGGCAATTCAA
The DNA here is from genome assembly GCF_000699045.2 of Agrilus planipennis. NCBI lineage: Eukaryota > Metazoa > Arthropoda > Insecta > Coleoptera > Buprestidae > Agrilus > Agrilus planipennis. The sequence goes on along the minus strand of NW_020438858.1, from coordinate 518,883 downwards.
CAACTCCAATTTCACTTTTAACTTGTACAACAGTGACTCCATTTATTTCAATTACATTATTTATCTTTACAAACTTGTCTAGATAAATTTTAAGTAGTTAAATTATGAGCTACTAGTCGAATTATTTTATCAATGAAGTTATTCTATTTTAAGTATTTCCTTGTAACAATTCCATTTTTAAACCTTAAAAAAAACACGATCCACATGACGAAATACTGACCTAGCCTAAAGTAATAATTAAAACATTAATAGCACCAGAACCGTAAAAAAATATTAATTTTTATATAGCTGTAGAGTAAATTATCAGTTTCATTTAACCTTTTTTTCTTTACCTAAACTGAGTTGGGCCATTACTGCCATAAGACCTACGAGTCCTACAAAGACAGCTACCATGGGGGCACTCCATCCCATGACGAGTTTCAAATAGACAAAAATGCAGCTGTACTGGCCAGCTTCGGGCAAATAAGACAAGAATACGGCAATACACAACAACAGAATTGTAGGATCCTTGCCGACATTACGCAAGGAAGCGAAAGGATCTGCTTGCTCCCAGCTAATCGGGGACACGCGAACCTACAAATTAAAAGACAACAATTACTTTTAGTAAGAATTAAAGTTTTACATCAAAAGTGATGGCGAAAGAAGTAAAAGAATGAAGCGGATCTGTGAGTTATACCTTTTCGGGAAGACTTTCTGGGACGGCTACTATTATAAAGAAAACATCTAAAATCGCAACAGATGTAGCCAATGCTACCACCAAAGTTATGGACCATCTGAAAAGGAAAAATATATAAGTTTTTCCACCTATTTTTTTTCTGGCACTCAATTATGTACTACGTGAACCGTCTCATTAATATAACTGCTATATTTAAGATACAATAAATCGCACAAGACAACATCTTTTCAACATATTTTCAATGAATTTCGAAAGACGACATTGGTTTAATACACAATCGAATAAATGAATACTGACCTGTCCATCATATAAGCACCCAGGGCAGGAGAAATGACCATGCTAGCAGCGAAAGTTCCGCTGACGAGACCGTAAGCCAATGAACGTTCTTTTTCGTCGGTGACGTCAGCTACGTATGCGAAAACTACGCTGAATGTTACGGCAAACACGCCCGATATCGAGATCATCGCGAAAAACCTGTCAAACAGATACAGTATTTTACTAAAGAACGATTAAAAATGTTGTATATTAAGTTATATTTATGCGGGACTTATTTGAAGCCGGTCCTGTACAAAAAATGCCTCAGTTTTTATGCTGCGAACTGTACAATTTTCTTAAATGGAAATCAGAAAATTTAATTTTGGCATCTATAAAAAAAATGCCTCAGAATTTTGACTGTAAACTGTACACATTCACTAAAAAAAGAAGAAAAAGACTTATTGAAATCAATGAAAAATTAGTTTCATGTTTTTCGCTGCAAACCGTACCTGTTGGGTATATTTTTTGGTATAAACGTTTTTAATTGATAATAAAACTCACCAGAATGTGTTGATGGTCATTAAAGGTATGGGCAGGCACGTGAAAAACACGGTGATTAGGAGAAAAAGCTTTCGCCCGCAGACGTCGCTTAGGGCGCCCACGAGGGGTGCGCTGAGGAACGACAGCAAGCCCTTTATACCCATTATAAGACCGTTCATAAGAAAGGTATGATCCGGAAATGTTGTGTTTAATACTTGTATAACTGGCATTGTTAAAAGACCCCACGCGAAGAACTCCAGGAATATGACAACCAACGCGTGGTATAGGGAGGGCATGCCTATTCCAGAGGTCTAGAATAAAAAAAAAAATAAACTAAGAAAAAACTATAATTACACAAATATTTTTCAACTAACTCTATGCGAAATCAGAAATCGAAAAAAGTTTTTAATTGGTCATATGAGGTATCGATTTTTTAAAGGGCCAGATATGTGATCTTTAAAAGTACCTAAGTATAGTGCCCAAATTTTGTACTTAAAGCCAGTTTAGCTGAACCTACCCATAATTCCCTGATAAAAAGGTCACCATGCATGTCCCCTTTTATTTTAAATTTTAAACCATGAAGCCGCTTTTTAATAATATATAATTTGACACCTGTTTTTTAAGGGATCTGAATTATAGCTATTACTGCTTAGTATTTACATAATTATTTCGTATGCTCGGAAATAATTCATTTTTTTACGATCAGCTTTTGTTACGTCAATTGATACAAAACCGATGACCGAATGACGATGCCAAACAACGCGAAACTGACGTTCATTTGTCATCGCAGGCTCTTAACGTTTAATTTGCCTGGACGAAGGCCAAAATGGCACTAACGTAAATGCGACTGGAGGTATTACAGATAGAAGGTAAAATGCGACAAACTTGATACAGGTACTTGCAGAAAGTATGTACAAGACTAGATCGAATATGTTGTGACATTAACAGCATGCAAGAACGATCAAAAGAATGCTTTACGAATTTTTGCGCAGTGTAGACCGATTTCGGGGAATCCCGATTTAGTCTTGTTACACACCGAAACTGTAGTAAAAATGTAACAGGATAATGCAAGATATTTTTTGTTTTGATTTAAGTTCAAGGGCCGTTTTAGACCATATTATCTTCTCTACTTCCTTGCGTTCCTTTCATATTCATTCAAAATCATATTCAAAAACATTTTTTTTATATATCATGTCGGGTATCGTTTAAAAGGTCTAATAACAAGGAACTCGAATATATTTTAATGTATGTTTGCATGCATGTGATAGTGTCCCTAACCCTCGCGTGATTTTGGGCAATTTTCAAAGTAGGTCATGAACTTAAACTTGGTCTAGGATAGGGCAAACCTAATGTAAGTAAATCGATCCATTATACACAAATATGTTGATGCAAATCGTACTTCGTTTTTAATAAGAAGGTCTGAGCACGTTTATTACAAAATACTTGTGCGTTCTAATAGTCAACGTTTAGCACTGCAAATGCAAAAATACAGACAAAAAATTGGAATTTTCCATTTAAGAGAAAGTCGCTCATACGTATGTCTGCAATTGAAGTTTGACCTTAAAAACAGATCTCTGCTGACATCTTGTTGAGATTGAGTAGAATACTTTGCATAAAAAGTGATAAAAATATAATTCTGTATATGTACTTATGTAGGTGTATATTTATTAATATGTATTAATTTCTTTCGTCAGAATTTTAATACAATGCACATGTATTTATTTTATTATGAAACCTTATTCTTATAACAACGTCATTGTTTGGTTTTTTTTTTTTTACATTTTTACAATATAAATCAATTAAACATTTTTTTTAATCTTAATGCAAATGATAATTGAATTATTTTACTTATAAAAATAGAAAAGGACATTTTATACACTGCCATGTCCTACTGTTAGGCACAAGCAACCAAAATTTATCAGTTTTGAAAGAATGAAAGTTAACTTTCACTTGGTAGACGAAATAGCCAAAAAATAATACAATAAAAAGGTAAATCCATGAATTACAAACATTACGAAACTTTACAGCTTTGTATGAATATTACAGTATTTACCTATTGATAATAACAGTTATGAATGTTTTGACAAATCATTTACCTATTTGTTTATTTTATGTATCATTACAGGTATAAAAAACCGCCAAAAAAATACAAGAATACTATGATTATACCAAACGTAACAACAAAAATTAACTAAAATATCAAAATTTAAAAATTGTAAAACGCGTTTCTCACTTGGAAACTTTTTTTTAATTTTTAGAAAAAATAAGTCCCTGAAGTACTAAAATATGCAACCCAACATACACCCTCTATATTCTTGATGCATAAAAATTAATTCAATTTAATTCAATTCAAATTAAATCACCCTGTACATTTTAATGCGAGATGGAGTAAAACAATTGATTATCAATTTTTAATTTTTCTGCATTGTAACATAATACAGTATGTAAAAATTAATACAAAACCCATTGTTTAGATACTGAAGACAATTAAATACCTATAACAAAAAAAAAAAATGAATCATGTGGGCATTTGTTATCAATATGCCGATATTGAAAATCAATAATTTGGTCAACTTTTCGAATTTTGATTGTTATTACAATGAAACATAAAAAATATATAAAACAGCTGCAATGTTTAATTGCAAATTATGAAAACACCGAAATTATAGCGTAGAATAAGTGGTGTAATTAATGGGTGACAAGAAATTTTAAATGTGCTATCACCATTGATACCATAGAACAATAAACATTGTTTTTAAAATCAATTTGATGTTATCGCAATTTTTAAAGAGGCTTACATATACGCAGGGTGACCTATTGGCCTATTTATTTTACTTTGACGTTAAAAATAATACTACACATTTGAATATACAGGGTGCTCCCTAAATGAATTATTAAAAATAATTTTCGTAATGCTCTGGCAATAAACCAGAAATAATAGTTAATTTTAATCAATTATGCAATTTATTTAAAATTAAAAGTGATTTGCAAGTAATTGATGTAAATCCGAATGTTCTTATTCATTAATTTCGAGCAACAGTCAATTTGTAATTTAGAAAAAAAAATTAACTATTACCCACAAATAATTTATAAAGAAATGAACTTTTACCTAAAAATATTTTATCTACATCCATAGAATTTGTCATACCTAATAACGATTCTAATGAATTTATACCTAATTTAATTACTCATTTTTAAGTGCTATTTATTGGCCGATTTTATCTCCCTTATCAATTTATTTAATATCTTTATCAGTTGTTAGTATTAATGAGGCATTAGTGATAACTTATTAGACAGACCATCCATCAAGTATCGATCGATTTATCATCGATTCGTTTATGAAATAATAAATTCAGTGCTTACCTGCGATACAGGGGTGATCGCGTTACAATGTATTCATTTACACGACGGTGAATGAAAAATTAAAATCTTTATTCATAAAAAATAGCAATTATTGTTTCGTAATTAAAATCAATATCACTCACCATCATTAGGGACTGATAAAATCTTTTCGCTTTGCGGTAGTTCCATAAGTATTTTTTGAACAGATAATAACAAAGAATCATGCACATTACAATTGAATTGGGAATACATTTGCACCGTTTACCATCAGTTAGTAGTACAAATACTTTCATTAATTTGTCATTGTCTCATAATTATAAAACAAGCAAAAAAAAACAATATACAGTAGCACACACTTGTTAATCGACGTTATTTTGCGACACTGGCAAATAATTTGCCAAAAAACCGGCGCATCCTGGGCGCGAAAATGAGTTATAAATATCGTCGGTCGTCATTAAGTCTTATTAAAAATTAATTTGTTATGTACAAAAAAAAACAATATGAACAATTACAATGCTTAATTAATCGTCACAAACGCGTCTGCTCATTAACGAAACCAAAATAACACGGTGAGTACGCGTTCTTTTTAACTTTATTATCATTTTCAATGCACACACATACACAAACGGTAAAAACTTTAATGTAATGACAAAACGCAACACCCACAAACATTTATTTAAAAAGACAGATAAAACAGATAAGACTCGTATCACTCACTGCATGAGATGTTTGCAGTACAAATAGTATACTTCACAAGCCCTCTGACACACATATATACGAACGTACCTGCTACAATAATATGTATTACCGGTATATAAAGTTGATAATTAATTATTCCTTTTACTCTGTTACAAAAAAAGATTACGTATAATAATGTGCTGTGACTTCTTTTGTTTTACTTTTAACAAAGAGATCTACCTCTGCACATGATAACATAATAAGAAAAAAACGAAAAGAAACATATGGAAGTGTTTTTTTTTAATCGAAACAAAATTTTTTAATCATTAATTGCACATAATAGAAAACATAAAATTATCTTTAAATATGCCATCCAGTATCTTCTTATGTTTGTCGTTAATTATTCATCATGACAAAACAAATGATGTTCAAGTAGCTGATGTTTTAATTATTGCAGTTTTTATTCAGTTTTATACCTATTTAGACTTAAAAAATAAATTTTAAACAAATCACGTAGAGGTATTTTACAAACTTGTGTTTTTTTAAGATGAAATAGGAATGATGTTTTCAAAAAATATTACGTTTTTGCTGAATAGTTAAAAAGTTCTCATTTTTTGTTTGCTTTAACTGTATACTTACTACATATCTATATCTTTTAAATTCCTATCAAGTAATGCTTTAAAGCGAAAACAATTATCTAGTGCAATTTAATCCCAATTAAATTAAAAAAATCACAACGAATTCTTTATACAATTTATACAATAGTATTGTTTATATACACCGGTGGCGGGTTGAAAACTATACATAGGAATATTCTATTATAAAAAAAATTGTTCAAATACCTTCAGCTATCTTTTCATATAATTAATAGTCATTAGAATATACATTCATTTTAATAAATGCAATTTAAAGCTTTGAGAGGTGTTAATGCTTGTTCAAAAAATGTTAGGAGTTCGGATAATTGAGGACATTTTTCAAAGAAGCTGATGATATTTTCAGATAGACGAGATTGAAAAACTATATTCCATACGTTCATTAAATTATGCATTTTCGCTTTTGCGACATAAAAAAGAGGATAAAGAAATTTCTATATTCTGTTAACTTTTCGCCTTACCTGTATACTACTGGCATAGCAAGCTTAACAATATTATAAGTTATTTTTTCAACATTTTTAAATATTTATTCTGTTTTATTATTAAAACTATGGGGTTTAAATTGATCTCAGTATTACACTGATGTAAAGCGTTGCTATTATTTTTAATTATTTCTCTAAAGCACCAACAAAAGTGAAGACATAATAACCACCATTAAATATACAATAATAATAAGGGCTTGCAATTTGTAAGTAATAAATATTTCAAATATTCTATTTTAAGTAAATTAGTTACAGGCTTTGTTCTTGTAAATTTTTTTTTAAATTGTAACAATGACATGGAGAGATTTTAAATAATAGTACCAAGGTTCAAGTTACATGTCTTACACAATAGCATCATATTACACATTGATCATGCAAACAATTGCATAAAAACGATTTTAATTAAATAATATCTTTTAGATTTATCTTTAAAATTGCAAAATGTCAAACATGTAACTTACTGTAACAACGGCATCCTTGGCAATTGATTTTCGAGAACGAATAACCCATCGAATTACCATTCTTGCTACACCCTTCGAGGGTTTCGCTTTCATCTTGTTTTTAACACCTAAATAACCGAACTCACGCACAACTTTCAGTTTTTCCACAATAAATTCATGATACGATAACTCGTAAAAATTTACCTAAACACGAACTGCCAAAAACGAAACTTCATAACCTTACTTCTCTCTTAACTATTTAGTATTTTTTTTAGTGGAAACTGTATTACCAATATGTGAAAATCAATTATTCCAATGCATTTTTTTCTTTAAGTATTTTTTCAAAAATTACCTCACAAATTATTACTTGTTATTATCTATACATAAAATTAAGACGTTTCTTTTTTATTTATATGAAAAAATAAGATTTTGAATTATTTAAAAATTTTAACGTCAAATGTGTAAAAAATTGTTAGCAACACACTTAACGTAAATGACATTGGGGTTGCATAAGAGCGTTTGTTTGATCAATTTTAATCTAAAATAAATATCAAACTTGCAAAGAATTTATTATGTCGTTTTTAATATACATAGCA
>NW_020438858.1:494077-510634 GCF_000699045.2 Agrilus planipennis | reverse complement strand
TAACTTTTAATAAATAGTACTTTTTTTTCACTTATATAAAAATTAAATATTTTTCTTTTTCTACTCATAAACCTGTGGAACTTCTCGGTTAATATTTTGGACATTAATATTCACAAGTAGCAGTGATCTGCACCTTTAAGGTTCGACTAAAACAATTATGAAAATCATACCTGTATACTGTTTAAACAACAACAACAACAACTATCACTTTTCTGGTTCGTTACTGCTGTCGTTTTGTCCATCTCCCGCTTCCCTCTCCATGTTTTCGATTTTAGTCTGCGGAATGTGCTCGACGTCGTTCTCAGAGACTGACGACTGAGTCATGACCTTAATATTGGGGTCTTGACCTTTATGCAACACAAAAGATAAAAGTTAAACGTCAATGATCATTTTCTCTTAACGAAAATAAATTTTCAGCCTTCATTTTAGAAAAAAACCTTAATATATTCTGAACTACTTGAAGAGCGATTTCTTTATTCAGTTTCAAGTAATTGTATTATTAAAAATGACTTGGCCAACACTAAAGATACTCTAAGTCAACAATTTGATTGATTATGTCAAACATTTCCCTTATAGTGTCTCATTAATTGACTCTTATTAACTTCAGAAGTCGATTATCTCCATTAATCATATATTCATTTAATTACCTTGAAAATTGTCAATGGATCTCGATGTTACTTTACCGTCCCTAAACACATCTTCCTGGAGGTGTTCTGATTCCTGACTCCTGACATTATTGCTCTCGTTCGGGTCATAGTTTTGTTCATTTTGTTGTTGAGCTTGTGACATACTATTACCAACGTTGCCAGAGTTTCCACCGTGCATTTGCTTCCTTACCTTTTCTCCTACAACAAATAGTAAGCGGATCTTATAGCAGCCTTTACATTAGTAATCGTCTATGCTAATCAGAAACTGTTCTGATTTGTCTTGCACAAGCGACGTACCTTTTCGCCACAATGTGATCTCCTGTTGTTTGAAGTATCTTCTATCTTCAGTATCCATAAGGACTAAATTGAGAAAGTATCTGACGGAAAACTTTTTGTTAATGTCCCTCATTGTCGGTGTTAAATCGTAACCAGCTAGGAAAACTCGAATTGGAATGCTTTCTCCTTAAAATTAAATATAAATAAACTTACTGAGAATTAAAACAGTAAAAACAAATACCTTTAACAGGTGCTCCGTCCATTATTTCATATTTTGCTATGGTCTCGTTCTCAGTGAACATGTTTGGACCCATACCAGTTGTTTCCCTTTTTATTATAGCAATTTCCATATGTTTTATCTTAATTCTTACCAGAAGAAAATAAATTTTACCAACTATGACATCTTTTAAGTGATATCTGTAGAAAGTAAAAGTGAAATTAGTTCAGTTAAGGAATGTAAAGTTAAAATGCCACTCACTTGGACTTATTATACTCAAACTCTATGTGTAAGCAATCTTCGATGCCAACTTCCATTTTGATAGAATTATTCATTTCAGGGTAGCTAGATAGTGTATGTACTGCAATGTCCAGTTCCTTAACAATGTCTGCTAGACGTCTTATTATAGTAACTTTTAAAAAATACCTCAATCTAACATTAGCACCTAAAGAAAAGAATTTACATTTTTCTACCAATTCTCTTTCTACAACAGATTATTTATAAACTGACCTGTGTAAACCTCAAATGGCTTTTCTACATTTAAAAAATCAAAAGGATAACTAGTGTGTGCAATCATTTCGCCAGGTCGTGCAAGTTCTCTCACTAAACTTATAAATTCATGGTGATTGCCTCTATCATAAAAAAGTTCTATCTGTCCTATGAATTCTATTTTGATTCCTTGGTGTTCTAATTTGCTACCGGCTTTTTTCAAACTAACATTTACCTGTAAAAAGAACGGTGAAAAATGTCGCCATTACACACCTACACATTACTCTAACTCAATACAGTTAATGTTCTTTCAAATTACTGGAATAATTTATACAATTATTTAGAAAAGTAAAGTACTATTGACTGCTTACTTTTCCAGATATAGTTTCTCCGTCATAATACAGATATAACAGTTCTTTTTTGTTATCCTCCCCCTTAACCTCAACTTTTTTCCTAGTTTCTTGTCCATCAAGATATATATCCACTTCGGCGGATTGCCCGAAACCAAAGAAGCTCTGCAACGGTCCGAATTTTATCAATATAACATTACGAACAACCGTTACAATTAATTAATAACGTACAGAACATTATTCATTACAGCCTTATCAAACAATCAAACGTAACTTACCATTGTTTCAGTCTCACTGTAATAACGTTATTTAAAACTAATGTCTATATTAAGTCCGTTTAGTAACGATATAATTAAATTGAAGATGTTTAAAACTACATTAACAATTATTCTCTCATTTTACTAATTATTTTTTCCTAATTCAGATAGCAGACACCAACACTTTTGACATATGCCAAATCTGTCTATTAAATTTTTGACAACATGCTGACAGCTGTCACACAAACAATAATTACATCGAATTACATATTATATGTAGGTGTGCAATTTCTTTTTTAATACACAGGGCGATGTTTTCTGTTGATACTTAACCAATTCAAAATGTAAAGTATACTAAATTGTTTATATAAAAACAAAATGAATTTTCTTATACTTCAACTATTTCCTTAAATAAACAAAACAAGAATAACTTTTAATAAATAAAACATTCATTTATTTGGCCGGTTCTAAATAATTATTTACAAAAAGAGAGTATAATTTTACAATTGATCTGCTGAACACTTCAAATAATCAATTTAATTCAATGTATCGCTTTTTTTCTACAGCAAAATTATATTAGAATGGAACAACGGGGAAATATATAAGGTGGTAGTATAATATAATATAACTTTTCTTTTTCTATTAATGTTTGTTTACAATCGTAGCCAATACATAGAACTGCGTATACGGTTGTAATCTGGCAGACCTTCGACAGGTCCGACGGCTGCCACCGCGGGGCATCGATCGAACAAGTATTTATAACAAACTTCCCTCACATTGTCGGCAGAGATATAATTGATACGATGGGCGAGCTCATGTGGGGGAATTCTGCGACCGTAACACAAGAGTTGACGTCCTGTAAAACAATACATTTTATATTTTCCTTTCCACAACAATGCGTCAATAATGAGGGAAGCTGTCTTGCAATTTCTTCCCTTTTCAAAGTAACTCTTAATAATCATTATTTCCTTAAAAGCGTGAGTATTACATACACAGTGCTTTTATTTATACTATGTCGTATTTTCAAAGAGAATTTTATATTTAATTAAAAGACTCACCGATATCTTCGCAAACGGCGGTTGAAGTATCCAACTGTAGAAGCGTGTTTGCGGCCAATAAGTTTCGTCCTCTTGCGACTTCGCCTTCAGTTACAGACGAACATAGGCGCATAAATTCTTTCTGAATGTTGAAAAGCATATCTTCAGTATTCCGACCTTCCGTTACAAAATAAACACCCCACAGCCCGGTGTCCTGTTGAAAAATATGCTTTAAATCAAATCTCTAAATTAATATGAAGTAAACATACTTTATAGCATGTGTTGAAGCTCTGGTAACTATGACAGAGGTCATCTTCAGCGGAAACTCGGGCCAACTTGGTGGCGTTTTGTTTGCCAGATGCCTGGGACCGATCCCAAGCACCTAAAAGAGTACTGGCGACCATCAGGGTCAAAGTATCAGGGTCAGTCCAGCCGGGGCCCTCAACTGCAATAGCCACATGAGCTAATGGCAAACTATCGTCGCGGACACGAACCTCGGAACCCGAATAGCGGCAGGGAGTCAATTTCCCAGAACTAGTCTCCTGTACGGAACAAACGTCACCTACAAAAATATTAATTTAATTTTTGCAAAAAGTGTTAACTGTTGAATACTTAACCGTTTACAAAAATAAGTATGAAATCGTAGAAACCAAGTAAATGTTTAAAGATCAATTTTATACATAACTTACGAACATTTCTTTTTACTTTTTATCAATGCAGAAAATTAAATTACACAAAAGTAAATACAAAAACATTAAGTGTCAAACATACCGCCTTCTTTCATATTTCCAAAACTGCACTCCACAAGTTTAACCAAGTCTTCATGGTTTACTCCACCAGCTCCAGCAATCACCATCCTGCTGGGTTTGTAATGAGCTCCCAAATAAGCTTTCAAATGTTGAGCATTAATGCACTTGATATTTTTTGTGGGACCTTAAAATATTCCAAAAAAATATTAGCAATCACATTTTGAAATAATACATGCATACCTAGAATGGTATTGGCTAAAGGAGTTCCTTGGTATGCTGTGGCGTGTAAGTGGTCAAAGACAACTTCCTGTAAATTAGACTCGACCTCTTGCATCTCTCTTAAAATCACACCTCTTTCCCTTTCAATTTCAGCCTCACCTAGATTAGCGTTTTGAACAATATCAGAAAGAATCTCAATCGCTTTGGGTACATCTTTTGCCAAGCATTTGGAATAATACACGGTCTGTTCTCGGCTTGTGTATGCATTTAACTGAGCACCCATGTCTTCAATTTCAATTTCCAGTTGACTTTGTGATCGTTTCTTTGTGCCCTATTGAAAACAGAAGAACATTATACAAATTACACAAAGAATTACAAATAGTAATACTTTAAATGCCATATGTTCCATGAAATGAGCGACACCATTGTTTTCACTGTTCTCGTATCTGCTTCCAGCATCTATCCAAATACCCACAGTAGCTGTTGGAGAGCCCCAATCTTCTGTGGCAACTCTAATACCTAAATGTTTATAATTAAAGTATAACAGTCTTTTTTTCATCATTGTTAATATGCAACTTACCGTTTTTGAGGGTAGTAACTTTGGTAGGTGGTACATTAACCAGTACATCGGACAACACTTCTTCTGCATTTGCTCCATAGTTGCGTGAGAATAATATATTCTAAAAAATTATATCAAATGCAATTTATTTAGCAAGTTTTTATTGATATATGGACAGGTATCGTCATAGCAACTTACGTAACCAAAAAAATATACAAAATCCAAAAAGATTACTTTACGAAACTGTAGAATATTAAATTTATTAGAGGTTTTCAAATTTAAAAATTTACCTGCAATATTTTTTTGTTTTTCGGCAATTTTGTTAAAGCCCGAGACAACTTTAATATGGAAGCCATTTTTCTTCTGATTCCTGCACAAGTATCGAATCCATAGATCGAATCATAGAAACGCATAAAATACATAGAACATTGAAGTGGAGTATCTATAGTCTAGTTCAATGACATAAAACAATTGCACAGAATCATAGAATTTATACAGGACTGATACCATCGAGTATACACGTCATTTTTTGACTGATATACTGGATATACTTATTAAAATCATAGAAATTTCAAATGGTCTGTAAAATATGAAGTGTCAATGGTCTACTAAAAAGTAAAGCTTTGATAACCAACTATAACAAATTATATCATATTTCAATATTATAATTCAGATGTATAATGGTGCGTGAAATTAATTCAAATTCAAATTCAAATTCAAATTTATTACCACAACAATATACAGTAGTTTATTCAATTTTTAACAATGTTTAATATTTTTTATTCACTTTTATTTAAAGATGTAAATTATATTTACGTTGATATGTTTTCCATAATTGTTTTAAAATTTTTAATATAGTTCGGGATGTAGATCTAATAGAAGCCTTAAAGTAAATACAAAAAAGGATAAAAAAATCTTTAATACCATAGATCAACGCCACACCTTCGGTACAATAGACGTTACCAAAATTGGTTACAGATTATCTCTTTGGTAACCATCATTATTCTTCTATAGTTAAAAACAGTTAAAAATAAAAGAAACGCTATGTTAACCTACAAAATTTGAAGTTTAACTTTATTTAAACTTTTAATAAATTGTTAGGTGTTTATAGTATTTGTCTCAACAAATTTTAGTTTCGTGTTTAAATATGACGGAAAACAGAATATTTGAGTTGATAAACGAAATGCAGCAAGTTTCTACGAATAGTGTTAATTCATCCAAAGTAATACCGCAAAGGGCGGAGTTAATTGCAAAGACATTATCCGATTTGGTTTACAAAACTTTGGATAGTGATAAAGAAACAGAGAAAAATCGACGGTACAATGTTATTGTAAGTACATACATTTATACGGTAAGCATTTATTTAATTATTAAGAAGGAGAGGTTAAGACATTTCATTTATTTGATTTTGTTAATCTGTTTTAAGTTTGACTTTATTTACTGATTTATTTGATAATTAAGTGAAAAAACTGTACGACTTATGCTTTTTCTTATTAATTTGCTAGAAATTGCTTAAAACTTGGTTCGGAACCGACTCAAAACACACTGCAGTCTCCAAAGAAAATTATCATTTTATTATAGAACACTTGCTTAATGCACATTCGGGAAATCTGCTGGAAAATCCTGAAATTAGCAAGCTTTTAAACGAATTTTTAAATAAATCGTCAGTAGACATAGATTTAGATAATGAGCCCATTACAGAAATGAAAAACTTTTTTAAAAAGAAACTTGAGAATAACAGAGAACGGGAAAAGTTCATTGGTATATAAATATGTACATATGAAAGAAACAATTTCGCTTAAAATTTATTTTCATTTAAGAATTAATAAGAGAAAGAGAAAAACAGAAGTTAAAAGGTGATGACTTCTCCTTAAGTATCCCATCACCATTGAAAGCAGAGGATTGTGCGAAGTGCATTGAAGTTTTAAGTGAAATTGAATCGATGGCACAATGCTGTCATCATAATACTTCTACCGCAAGAAATGATACTAGGCTTAAAATGGTCAATGCAGCATATGCGCTTTTAAATCTTAAACGAACACAAAAAGACTTGGATTTGCTTACATATATAGTCGAACAAATAGGGCAACTTGAAGATTTGACACAAGATGAGAAAGATCTGGTCTTTTATTTATGGAAAAATACAGGTCAGTGTTGTTATTCATTGTTTTGGAATTCAACAAGAATAGTACAGTTTTATATCTTCAAAGATATTTAGATAGATATTTACTTATTCATCATCAGCTAACAAGAAATTAAAACTTGCACTACCTTAAGTGGGTGACTCATGCTTTTTGTACAAGGGTCCAATAACTTATATTAAACTAAATGTTAACTATAATCTGTAAAATAGGAATCTAACAATGAATATCATCCAGAAGAATATCTGGGATTATAGTTACAGCATTTTGTACACCCTAGATAATTCACAAACTAAATTTGTTCTACTAGTTTTTGATTATCAGTTATCCATTTACTTAAACTGTACATTTTTTTATTGTCAGATATTTTAAATTTGTCTGAAGACCTCGCAATGGAACTTCTCTTAAAATTTTCGTTCATTTATGAGGATACTGTAAAAAAATTGTGTAATTTAATTGTGACTGATGAAGCACTATCGGATGTCGATGCCGAAACCAAGTTTTTAAATGACAGTGAAATGAAAAAGATTCTGTCCTATGCTGCCGTTAATAAAATTCTGAAATTGAACATTAAAAATTTAATATACGAAGTATTTGCCAAGTCGAAGTTTGATAAGAAACTTCATGTGATCTTAAAAAATTTGTAGTAAATCACTTATAAAGGAAAACGACCGTTTAGAATATGTTTAAAAATTATGGCTGTGTTTTATTAGCAAGTTTAGCAGATGATTAATATTTTTACATGATTATTTTAATAAAAAAACAAAATATAAGTTATCTATTTATTTAAATCCGAAATTACGGAAAATACATCGTAATTATCTGTGAATATTAAGGGTAATACATCACACTGTTTTAATCATCTACGTCTTCCAAAAAATATAAAAGTGTGTCATTTTCATACGTTGGAAAGAAGAATCTAAAACAAAAATTAGTTTGGAAAAAAGCATAAAAAATGAAAAACTGATTAATTATTTTAAATATTAATTACATATCGCAAAAAGTGGTTCTAAATTTTAACTTACTCTGGTTGATCAAAATTTTTAATATCTGGCATTTTAAAATGTTCTTCAGTTGCTAAATGTTCTTGTAAAAGTTGGTCATTTTCAAAGATTGTCTCGCAGTAGATGCACTGTAATTCGTGCATTCGTTTTCTAATGTAATTTACTAATTTAACTTTTAAATAGAAATCTAATTCTTGTACTAAACAATCGAAATTAAAATTATGAGCTTGAGACATGTGATTACAAATTAGAACTTTTGATGTTTCTTTGTGCTTGCAAAACAGACAAATTATAAAATCTTCTTTTCCTTCTTTCCAATCCTCATATTCTTCATCAGAATTTAAAGACGCTATAAAAAATATATATTTAATATTACACACAGAAAAATTACAATTATATATTCAAAATTTCAATTAACCTTCAAGAGCTATAGGTGGATCGTTATGTTTTTTCTTATGTTGATCCCAGGCTCCATCAGGTTCTAAATAATTAACTGAATAATACTTATCATAGCTTTTGTTCAGAGGATTAATGGTTTTATGTTGTCTTTTTCGCATGTGTTCCTTCAAGGTGTTTCTATCAGGAAAAGTGCCTTCACAGTAAATGCATTGAAGAGAATTTATTTTTTCTTGAAGCCTATCTATTAATTCATCAATATACACTAAATTTTGAGGATTACCCAGATGAAAATTGTGTTGGGACATTAGATGACCTATGTAGTCTCTTCGAAGTCCTAATGAAATATCCAATTACTCTACATTGTATAATATACTAAGAAACTTACTTGCCTTCAAATTCAAATCGGCAAATTAAGCATGTCTGTCGAAAATTCGTGTCTGTTCTTTCAAATTCTTGTACCTTTAACATTTTCTCTAATCTTAATTTATGTCTCAATTCCTTATCTTCTTTCATTAATGTAGAAATTAAATAGTATTTTTCTGTTGTCTGAATTGGTACAGATGGTACAATGGAACACATTTCGACATTTTTAAATCGTTCTCTCCAGTACTTAATGTATCTAATAGAAAGGAAACCAACTTTGACTACGTTTGCATTTATAAGAGTGAGTACAACTTACCCTTCTAAATTGTCAATAAACTGTACATCTTCAATAACTACATGGTGCACCTCAAACAAATGACAAAGAAATATTGGTAAAGCTAGGCTGAGATTAAACTTGTCTTCGCATAATAAACAACATGTTTCGATTTCATCTTCGTCTTTTACCACTTCTTCCAAAAGAAATGGACCAAAAGACTTATTTGTTTTCTCTAAAACTTATCGATAAAATACTAAATAAGTAAAATAAACACTAATAGAATCTCAAATATTCAATATTATTTATAATTACCTGACATAATTTATGTTTTATTAAAGTTTTAGAAATTTTTGAAGTCTGACGTCTTCGTATTTTTGTAGGTTATAGTTATCTATGGTTATAGTCCAGTTATAGTCATAGGTAATATTATTTGAATGGATTTAATTTGTACTAATTAGGTGTAGTAGTTCTAATAATTTGTTTAGTAACGTTCAGATGTTTTCATTCTTATTAATATTGTCAGTAAATGCGACAAAAGTAAAAATGACAGATATTCTTGATATAAGCGGTTCTGTTGACTTCAGCATTGAAGATGAAGGAGAAAAAGGAATTTTGAAACTCAAGAAAGGTGCTCTAAGACGTAAAGGTCGAGGATTTGAAAGCAGGAGCCCAACAAAATTGGTTAAAGAAAAGTACGACTTCATCAACAGTGAAGACTCAGATGACAGGAGTGGACCCCAAAAATCTGTGGAGGGGTGGATACTTTTCGTTACCTCAATTCACGAGGAATCATCCGAGGAAGATATATACGAAAGATTTTCCGAATATGGAACCATAAAAAACGTTGCATTAAATTTGGACAGACGCACCGGTTTCTTAAAAGGTTATGCATTAATTGAGTATGAGACCTTTGAAGAAGCGTATTCTGCTCGTGAAGCTTTAGACAAATCAGACTTTTTGGGGCAAGCCATAGGCGTTAATTGGTGCTTCGTTAAAGGCCCAAAACGTAGCACCAAAAAGAGACGTCACTGACTAAAGAAGTCGCAGTTTTGCTTCATTTATAACTTTCATAATGTAGCAGGTACTATTTGTAGTACTTAAAATTAATTCATTTAATAAGTGTTTTGTTTTATTCTTTCCAGCGAAGAACTGATTTGTGCTCTGTTTTTACGATTAACATTTTGTATCTCACATGTTGGTTGAAATAATTGAACACAACTAAAAAGTCTGTTTGAACTAAGTGGTTTATATGAACTAATGCTGTTACAACAAAAAATGACAGATGGCGCTCTAAGTATTTCTATTTATCGTTTTTAATATGGTTTTTATTTCTGTAATAAATTTGTCTTAAAAAGAGTTAAGCGTTTTCTAAAATGAATATTATTGTTTTTCCAATAGTCTTTTTTAGGAAAAATCGGTTATTTGACTCTTCGATGTGCTAACAATACTTTATAATTAATCAGGCTATAATGATAGGTAAAAACGTGTTTATCTTTGCAGTGTATTTCGTTTTTTGTTTACTTATCATGGATCTTTAGGAAACAGAGAAACATTAATTACAAAAGAAGGGATAATCTGAAGGATATTGATAATGTAAATAAGTATTCAGCAATCACTGCTGAACGTTTTGTGTTAATTGTTTAATAATTATCGATTTTTCTTATTTGTTTCAGAAATTAACTCCTAAGCACTCATCAGGAACTCAACTCCAAACAGAAACTGTGCATGAATTTTGTTTTCACCATGGGTTCATCCAGGGCATGAAGTGGTTTGCTGAAGGATGAGTTTGTGGCATGTAATTGCTTACTTTTTGGACTCATTAGGAGTTGTACGACTAGAAGGTAAAAAAAATCCTGTAAGAATATGTTTAGGGCTTCAATTGGGTCATTATACGATTCCAAACAATAATAGTTTCATAATGTAACTTTCAATTTTCAAAAAATTTGATTATTGCAACAATTGTTTCACCACACAGTGGCCTTGCTTAATGTTCCTAGTATTATTTTAGAGTATAAACAAAATTGGCATTGTATATGGTTTGATAAATTCAAATATAATTTGTGAATACTCATAGGCAAATTGATCTACAACGGTGTATATGGTTGCATATGCATTTTCTTGTTTTTAATTTTTTCGTGTCTGCTTCTCGGTTATTTTCTTAACAATTTGTCTGGTGTGAATTCAACACCAGATATAAACAAACATTTGATTTGAACTAAACCAATACATTTTGTGCGTCGCTTATGATCTCTAAATATGTACACCGTAATTGTGTGTTTATTAGATTTATTTAAAAACAGGAAAATTGTTTCTGGTGCTAGGTGAAATTCGAATTATGATAATTTTATTGACGCCGGTCGACTATGACTGAGATTTTTTCGTAAGCATAGTTTATCTATATTATTTATTCGAAATAATAGTTAAATTAAATTTAAAGGGTATTCGCATTAGATCAAAGATCGAATTTATATGTCATAGATTAGATATAAATCTTTACTTTATGTATGATTAGTCATTTTAATTGAGGTTTGAGGTTGTTTATACATATAAACTATGGAATTAGTTAAAAAAATAGCTGTTTGAGAGATGAGGTCAAATAAGATCCAAATAGGGAGCCACGTCTGGTAGTTTTAATAAATAACTGACTAAGAACTTGATCCGTTCATAAAAACTGATACAAGAAAATGCATGTAAAGTTTTTATTGAAATATCCCTGAAATTACAACTTCATGAAGTAGTTTTTCTTCCATTTTCGACATGAAGACTTATAAATACACATAAGATTAGTCGTGTGAATCTGGAACTCTATATGAATAATCCTCTGATTTAAACTTTACGAATAAATTGTGCGTCATTTGCGGGTTCTAAATATGTAAGTATCATAATTGTTCCAGGTGCAGGTGGAAATTAAATATCAATTCATTCCAAGCAGTAACCCTTCATCTGGTTTATGGTCTTTGACCATACATTTACATTTTTAGGTTTTTCTATATATACAATTGAAGTCTTATAATATATTTTGTTAATGTTGTATCTGTTCTAACAGCTATGGTTGTCTTGCGTTTTGGATCACTTTTTCACTTCAGATATTGGTTAATATAATGATAATCTATGAAATTTTCATTTGAGTTCTTGAGTAATAAAATCCACTGTGTTGCAGAACATCGCTTTCTTTGCTATGTAGACTAAACAATTAACGTTTGAAAATTGTTTAATTTTCTTTATAATCGTTGACCAGTTAGAAATTACTGTAATACATAATATTCAATATATACAATACAATATATTCTAAAATATGGCTTAAAATTACAGTCTTTAATGTAGCAAATTATTCCACAGGACTTTATATAAATTCTGAATGCCATTTATTGTGGATCATCGATTGTAGAAGTTCACATTCTCTCGAAAAAGCTGCAGTACCTCAAAGCACTTTAAAAGTGCCTTTTTTCCACCACACTTGTTCGTTTCATTTAAAAATAAATAGTTGTTATTTTAATAAGTTTATTACTATAAACTGTATTACTGTCATTATATTTTCTTTTCTTTTCGAAAACATAGCAGTACCTCTAAATAATTTTAAGTCATATACAAAATATTTGTTTGATGTTGATAGAGAAAAGGGTATGGCATTACTTTAATGTTATTGTATTATGTACCTTTTCTAGTAGGNATATATATCTTTAAGAGTAGTGATCAGGCGATGGAACTTGCACGAAGCAAAAACGCAGATAAATTGAATTCTGTAAAACGGGGATGAAACTAAGCACGCGGTTGGTTACAGCGTCACAGACATTGAATTTAACGCATCTGATTGGCGTTTGTCTACGTCATCAGTGCTTCATGTGGTAGCAATCGCAATCTCGCGACAAGCCTGGGAGGCGTTTGGCACATCATAAGTTCATAAAGTTTCGAGGTGGAAGGACGTGTTTTCGCGCCTCTGAAATTCAACTTATCGAGCTAATTTTTTCGTAAAATTAGTTTTAATTTGTTGTACGTCTGAAAGATTAGTTTGATTGATTCATATTCTGTTACTATTCTTCGTATTTGCCCACAGCATAAATTAAATTGACAAAATTGTTAAAGGTTATATCTTCAAACAGACATCAGGTGGCCATGTCGTCATTTTTAATGTTATTTTATTCGTCTTTGAATGGTTTTTTATTGCGTGTTTTTGTTTTATTTCATGTTTCATTTATTTAATACGACTGTTTAATTCTTTTTTTTATCCATTCTCCGCATATATTTCGACTTTCATTTGAGAAAAAGGAAGAAAGTGAAAAGGATTAAATATTTAAATTTTCTGCGTAACAGATGTCTATCAAATTAATTAGTTAATAATTGTTTTTGTCCGTTTACATAGATTAGCCAACGATTGATAGAGATTGGAACTGATATCCTTTGCTTACTGAAAAGAAGTCGTCTCCTATGGTGTTTTAGCTGTTAACTTTTCATCTTGAAGGCTCTTGCAGTTAATTAAGGTGAGCATGCATACTATATTTTCTATATGTAGTGTATTTATTTGATATTAACAACTAAAAAGGTGCAGCATTACTTTAGCAATGTATGGTGCACATTATTTACTTCATACTTAATTAATTATATCTGAACACTTTTTCATAAGATTTCATTTTACAGGAACATTAAAAGAACTCCGGATACCATTAAATTATGAAATTATGGAGCATTGGTTGTATTAGTCCTCATTTGCTCCGGAAAGTAGCTGTGCCCATGGTTCTAAAGAAAGCATGAAAGTGCCTTTTTTCCATTGGGAACGAAGCTGTTAAATTTTCATCCTGGATGCTCTTGTAGTTAATTAAGGTGAGCATACATGCTATATTATATATATGTAGTGGACTTGTTTGATATTAAAAGACAAGAGGGTACGGCATTATTTTAACAATTTATTTATGCACTCTACTTAGTAGGGGGTTTAAATTTATTATATTTGAATACTTTTTCGTAATATTTGATTTTTCAGGGATGTTAGAAGAACTGCAGATGTCATTAAATTATGGAGCATTGATTGTGTCGGTTCTCATTAACTCAAAAAAGTGACTGTTCCTATGGTCATTTAGAAAGCATGAAAGTGCCTTTCCATTGGGAACGGAGACAATGTGCTGAAGAAGTGTGCTGCTGAAGGAGGGATTTATGACAGTAAACTTGTATGTAAGAGTATCAATTAAAATTAGTAAATGAGGGTCCCAGGAACTTGATTTCTTGGAGATTTGTAACTTGCTTCAATAGACAACTTTTCAGAAATGAAAAAAGCAGAATTATTGTGGAACTCACCTTTCAATCAATGTGAAAGTTAACTTCTAACTTTACCACTATATCGCCACGTGAAAATATTACTTTTTTACTTTATTTAAAAGTGATAATTACTTTTTCTTGCCTGTTTCTATATAGATTGTCCCACAAATGACAAAGAATTGCAGTTAATTTTGATGCCACTGAAGCAACCGATGCTTTTGATGTCTTCACCTTGCAACGTTATGCAGTTAATTTTTGCCGTAACAACGGGAGGCAGTTGGAAATTAATTAATTTGGAAGCGACTGGAACAACAAATTGCCTGCAGTGGTATCCCTCCTAGATTTGGTTTGCTCATCACACTGGTAGACTTTAGAACGCCGCTTTCTACAATTAATTAGGTGAGAATAGATGACTTCATTAATATTAATTGCTCTTTATTAGTCTGTTATGAAATTTCTGTTAACAATTACCTATTGGTAAACATTATAAGTTGAGGTTATTGCGCATGTATATCTCTGACAGTTTTTATTTTCCACAGAAGAAAGCATTTATCATTGATCAATCTATGGATTTTCTATTTAACAGTTTTCTATCGTCTGCATCGTAAATTGATGTCGTGATATTTGACAGTTATCTATGTCGCGTTCTATGGTTGAGATGTAAAATGGCGTAATGTTTGTTATTTTATTACTCAACTATTTTACTTGCTTTTTGAAGCGTTTTTATGTGTGTTTCTTAATTATAAGTGTAATTAACATGTTTTTTTGTCCATGTCTGCAGGTTATACAATAAATGAGGGAATAAATGTGCAGTTTGGTTATACTGAAACAGCCCATGTCTATATGGGTGTGGTCTTTGCTGGATGGATTATATTCTTGATTTGCTGTTTCGTCTTCGCCTTGTAACATCATGCAGTTAATTTTCAACCCATGAGTGAGTGCAACTGGATATTTATTTGAATTCCACTGAAATAAGAAATTCTCTGCTACAGTATTCCTCCTGGAGTTGGTTTACTTTTCACACCTGTAAACATTGGAACGTTACGTTCTACAATTAATTAAGGTGAGAAAACTTGATATAATTAACTTAAATTGCTCTTTATTCATCTGTTTGCCACCGTATCTGTTTCAGATCGACGTTGGAGAAGACAAGGATGACCCAGTAGTTGAAATTGTTCTTTATCTTGCATGCTCTATCTAGTAGAATTCATTAAGTTGATTTTATTCAAATTAATTTTTTATTTTGCATGTTTTTTTTGTAGTTTCTTATAGTTAATTTGATTTAGTTTTTATTTTGCATGCTTATTTTTGTTCATTTTATTTGAAGTAATTGTAGATTGTATNAATGTTCCTGCAAAATGAAATCTTGTGAAAAAGTGTTTAGACATAATTAATTAAGTATTAATAAAATAACGTGCACGATACATTGTTAAAATAATGCTGAACCTTTTTCTTTGTTAGCATCAAATAAATACACTACATATAGAAAATATAGTATGCATGTTCACCTTAATTAACTACAAGAGCCTCCAAGATGAAAAATTAACAGCTAAAACACCATAGGAGACGACTTATCTTTTCAGTAAGCAAAGGATATCAGTTCCAATCTCTCACAGTTGTTAACTAATCTGTGTAAACAAACAAAAACAATTATTAACCAATTAATTTAATAGATATCTGTTACGCAGAAAATTTAAATATTTAATCCTTTTCACTTTTCTCCCTTTCTCTCAAATGAAAGTCAAAATATATGCGGAAAATAGTTAAAAAAAAAAGAATTAAACACTCGTATTAAATAAATAAAACATGAAATAAAACAAAAACACGTAATAAAAAACCAATTAAAAGCCAATAAAATAACAAAACATTAATAATGGTGTCGTAGCCACCTGATGTTTGAAGATATAACCCTTAACAATTTTGTCAAATTAATTTATGCTGTGGGCAAATACGAATAATAGTAATAGAATGTGAATCAATCAAACTAACAACTAACCTTTCAGACGAAGAACAAATTAAAACTAATAGCTCGATAAGTTGAATTTAAGAGACGCGAAAACACGTCCTTCCACCTCGAAACTTTATGAACTTATAATGAACAAAACGCCTCTCAGGCTTGTCGCAAAATTGCGATTGCTACCACATGAAGCACTGATGACGTAGACAAACGCCAATCAGATGCGTTAAATTCGATGTCTGCGACGCTGTAACCAATCGCGTGCTTAGTTTCATCCCCGTTTTACAGAATTCAATTTATCTGCGTTTTTGCTTCGTGCAAGTTCCATCGCCTGATCACTACTCGCAAAGATATATATGCATTTTT
>NW_020438858.1:491550-493214 GCF_000699045.2 Agrilus planipennis | reverse complement strand
AAGCAGAATTAATGTGGAACAGATCTTTCCATTAGTGTGCATGTTACTGATTTATTCGATTTAAAAATGGTAATTAATTACTTTTTCTTGCCTGTTTCTATATAGATTGTTGTCCCACAAATGAGAAGGAATTGCAGTTAATTTTGGTGCTACTAAAACAACTGATGCTTTTGACGTCTTCACCTTGCAACATTATGCAGTTAATTTTTGCCGTAACAATGGGAGGCAATTGGAAATTAATTAATTTGGAAACAACCAGAAAAACAAATTATCTGCAATGGTATCCCTTCTAGAATTGGTTGGTTTGCTCATCACACTAGTAGACATTAGAACGCCACTTTCTACAATTAATTATGGTAAGAATAAATGAGTTGATCAATATTAATTACTCTTTATTAATCTGTTATGAAATTTCTGTTAACAATTAGCTATTGTCAACAGTCTAAATTGAGGTTAGTGTGCATCAATATCACTTGACAGTTTTTATTTTCCACAGAATAAATTGATATTTATCATTGATGTATGTATGGAGTTTATCTATGAAGTTTATCTATCTATGGATTTTCTTTTTAATCTTTTTCTGTTGTCTATGTCGTAAATTGACGTGTTATTTGACGTTAACCTATGTCGTGATCTATGGTTGTGATGTAAAATGGCGTAAAGTTGTTGTTTATTTATTTTTTAATTCAGCTATTTTACTTGCTTTTTGGTGCGTTTTTGTTTGTGTTTCTTAATTATAAGTGTAATTAATATATTTTTTTGTCCATTTCTGCAGGTTATACAATAAATGAGAGAATTAATGCTCAGTTTGGTTATACTGAAACATTCTATGTCTACATGGGTGTGGTCTTTCCGGGTTATATTCTTGATTTGCTGTTTCGTCTTCGCCTTGTAACATCATGCAGTTAATTTTTAACCCATGAGCTAGTGCAACTGGATATTTATTTGAATTCCACGGAAGTAAGAAATTTTCTGCTGCAGTATTTCTCCTGGAGTTGGTTTACTTTTCACACCTGTAAACTGTGGAATTTTACTTTCTATAATTAATTAAGGTGAGGATACTTGATGTAATTAATTTTAATTGCTCTTTATTAATCTGTTTGCCACCGTATCTGTTTCAGATCGACGTTGGAGAAGACAAAGATGACCCGGTAGTTGAAATAGTTCTTAATATTGCATGGTCTGTCTAGTAGAATTCATTAAGTTCGTTTTATTCAAATTAATTTTTTATTTTGCATGTTTTTCTGTAGTTTCTTGTAGTTTCTTATAGTTAATTTGATTTAATTTTTCTTTTGCATGATTATTTTTGTTCTTTTTATTTGAAGTAATTGTTGATTGTAGTCTTCTGTTTTTTTTTATATGTAGTAGTAGTTTTGTGTAGTGTAGTAGTAGCACTAACTCGTTTAGTAGTTGTAGTGTAGTCTAACATGTCTCTTGCTTACCTCTTCGCTTAGCTTACTGCATATTCTTACTAAATTGCTTTGCATTTACCCTACGAGTTCTACATGATTCAACGTTTCGTTATCGTGTGTGTTTCTTCTCACCCTTGTGGAATTAGGGAGGGCCTCCCCGAACGACTTCCCTTGGGCTTAGCTATTTAGTTGATCTTAAAAGTGTCTTATACACTTTTCGCGAGTCTACTCTAGCGTTACTTCCTTTCAGAC
>NW_020438858.1:485856-488427 GCF_000699045.2 Agrilus planipennis | reverse complement strand
TGCATGTCTCAATTCCAATGTCTACTAATGTAAAAAATTACCCTTTTCTCTATTAATAATAACAAATAAATATAGTGCATATGACTTTACAATTCTTTGAAGATACTGATATGTTTTGGGAAGGAAAACAACTGTAATGACAGCAATACACTTTATATTTTTTTAATTAACTCTTATTAATATAACAACTGTGTTTCTTTTAATGAAATTAGTTGCAATAAATAGCATGCCTAAATTAACAGTTGAAAGCTGAAGTAAGACATTATTAATAAAGTTAACTGTTTTACACTGTTTTAATTTTATCGTCTTCTTTCTTTTTATGTAAGTATCTGTATATTTAATAAAATTATGCAAATTTTACAACTTTTATTTATATGGTTGCTCATTATGATATGCTCGTTGCATTAGTAGAAGCATTTATTATTATTAGAGGTACATACGTTTATTCTTACTCACTTGAATTAAATCAATATTTCCCAGCTCAACTAAGAACAAAATAAGCGGCTTTCAAATTCAAATTCAACATTTGGAATAATGTCTTAAGTTTTAACTTGCAGACTAATTTCTCGATAATTTAAAGTGAATTAAATAAATAATAAATTGAAAACGAATAATCAATAAATTTCGTAATTATTGAGTACTACGAAAAAGAAAATGCAGCTAAACATTATATTTACATTGGTTACAGTTTTTAGTTACTAAATGAGACAGTCTATTTGTCATATTGGCACACAGTGATTCGTGTCAGAGTTCCACCTTATGACGTGGTGTTTTGTGTATTTAGTTTTAAATTATTTGAAAACGTATGTTTAGAAATGTGTTTAAATAAAAGTTATTAGTGTATGTAAAATTATCCATTAATTAAATCATTTTAGATTGCTAGAACCTATAAAAATTGACAGTTTTAGGATCTTATGATACAAATAATTTGTGATTTTTCAACTTTTATCTTTGATTAAAATATACGTAGTGCAACATGTGGACTTCAATTAACTTTAAAATAGTTGTTTTTATTATGCAACTTATATTCATATCCAATTCTCAAAAGGTAGCCCCAGGAGTTAATCCACAACAATACCAGGTAATTAAAAATTATTAAGTTACCTGTAACAGTATTTTAAATAGGTAGTTTTAATTTTAGCAGTATCAAGATCCTCAGTATAATTACCAACAATATCAGGTAGTACACGATGTCTAATGTGAATTTTAGATTTAGAAAATAGTTTGTTAATAACAACATTAAAAGAGAGTAAAACTAACTGCATGGAAATTGTGCTAGTACTAACAATAATTATAACCTACAACCCTTACTTAAATGTATTGCAATAATATGAATTAGTTTTTTTAACCAACTAAATAGTGGATGAAGTTCATTTATTGATTATTTTTAGCAACCTCCTGTTAATCAACCATCACCTATACAACATCAACAACAACCTGTTCAACATCAGCAACCACCTGTTCAACATCAACAACCTCCTGTTCAAAATCAACAACCTCTTCAGCAACAGCAGGTTCCTATTCAACAACAACAGGTACCTGCTCAACAACAAGTTCCTGTTCAACATCAGTCCCATGCTCATGGAGCTTCTTTTACTTATTAATGATTCGGCTTTCAAAATCAGGATTTAAAATATTAATAATCAAGAAATAAAAACGTTTTTAAATTGGGGGTTGGAAGTGCAAATCGATGTTCTTTAAAAATTTTTGTGGCAAAATCAGCAAAACCTAGTGGAGCTATAAACGCCAAACAGGCCTTTTGAATTCTAGGAAATGAATGTTTGTGGGACTTCGTTTACTATTATTAATTAATACTGTTACTTACCAGTTCATTGTCATAAATCTTTCATTCTGCTACAGCACACTTTCTTCGTTCCCAACGGTAAAAGGCACCTTCACGCTTTCCTCAAGCTTCGGGTATTACCACGTTCCAGAGTGCAAGAGCTCTGATATAACCAATGTTTTGTAACATATGGAATGTGGAGTTTTTATGTTCCTGTAAAATAAAATATGAATGTTTAAGATATTATTGATATATCTTTCCTACTAAAAAACGTATATAATACAATANATTTTATACTAGTGCAAAGATTTCAAGATCGAATTACGTAGAATAACAAAACAAAACTCATATAGTTGAACCGGCGCTAAAAATTGGAATTCTGAATTAGACCATTCGCGACTTATGCTCTCCTAATATAAATTTTCAGATTTATCAAAATTTTCAGTTTTGCGTCATATACGATGGCTGGCCAAAAAGTTATGGAAAAATCAAATTTCAAAAAACAACTTGAACTTTCTATTACTTTTCGACTGACCTTTGTATTTCGCTCAAAACTAAAAATTTTCATAAATTTCAACATTTGTATTAGGAGAGCATAAGTTGCATCGGGTCTTTTTCAAAAAACAACTTGAATTTTCCATTACTTTTCGACTAACCCTCGTATTTGGCTCAAAACTGAAATTTTTCATAAATTTCAACATTTGTATTAGGAGAGCATAAGTTGCATCGGGTCTTTTTCAAAAAACAACTTGAATTTTCCATTACTTTTCGACTAACCCTCGTATTTG